>NC_142794.1:74773863-74995816 GCF_049724085.1 Artemia sp. Qi Xiang Cuo | reverse complement strand
GCAAGGGTTTTAAGTTTAGCCCTGAGGACATATAAGAACTATGTATTATTGTACTATGTACTATGTATTATTTTTTTCCGTTAGAGCAGGGCACTTCATATGGAAGGGGTCGTCGTAGAAACTTCAAAAGGGGCTCATTCGATTGGAAATTGAGAGTTCTAGCCCCCCCCCCACGCTCACTGGGCGTGGGGGGGCTAGTTGCCTTCCAATCACTTTTGACTATTAAAAAGGTTACTAGCTCTTCGAATTTCTAATCGAATGAGCCTTTTTTGAAGTTTCTACAACAACGCTTTCTATAAAAAAACTTAAAGGCCCCCAGGGCATAACTTTAAACCCTTGCCTTGAGGGTTGTGGGGGAGTGTCCTCCTCAAAAACATATTTTCTATGTGGAAATTAATTACGCTGAACAAAATGGCTATCTCAAAATTTTGATTGGATGTGATTGGGGGAATGATGGTCGTGCGGGGGTGGAGTTAGTTGAACTCCAATCACTTTCGACTATTGAAAAGGGCACTAGAACTCTCAATTTACAATCGAATGAGCCCCTTTTGAAGTTTCTACGACGACTCCTTCCATATGAAGTGCCCAGCTCTAAAGGGAAAAAATAATAAATAGTACATTGTGCCAACATCGTTCTTATATGCGCTCGGGGTATAACTTAAAACCCTTGCCACAAGGGTTGTGGGGGAGTGTCCTCCTCAAAAACATATTTTCTATATGGAAATCAGCTACGCTGAACAAAATGGCTATCTAATAATTTTGATTGGATGTGTTTGGGGAAATGATGGCCGTAGGGGAGGGAGGGCTAGTTGCCCTCCAATCACTTTCGACTATTAAAAAGGGCACTATTCCTTTGAATTTCCAATCGAATGAGCCTTTTTTGAAGTTTCTACGACAGCGTCTTCTATAAAAACCTTATAATCCCCCAGGGGATAACTTAAAACCCTTGCCCTGAGGGTTGTGGGGGATTGTCTTCCTCAAAATCATATTTTCTATCTGGAAATCAACTATGCTGAGCAAAATGGCCATTTCAAAACTTTTATTGGATGTGTTTGGCGGAATGATGGGCGTGGGTGGGGGGGGGGGGCTAGTTGCCCTCCAATCACTTTCGACTATTAAAAAGGGCACTAGCCCTTTGAATTTCCAATCGAATGAGCCTGTTTTGAAGTTTCGACAACGCTTTCTATAACAACCTTAAATGCCCCCAGGGCATTGCTTGTAGCCCTCGTCCCGAATATTGGGGGAATTTTCATCCTCAAAGACTTAGCTTCTGGGCCTTTTAGCTATGTCGAAGCAATTGGCAACTTCAAAATTTAGAGCGGAAGTGTTTGGGGAAGTGATGGTCGTTGAGGGGGGGGGGGTATTTCCCTGTAATCACTTTCGACAAATAAGAAAGGCACTAGTCCGCTCAATTTCCAATCGAATGAGCCTTTTTTGAAGCTTCTACGACAAAACTTTCTATAAAAATATTATAAGCCTCAAGGGCATAACTTACGACCCTTGTCTTGAGGGGTTTGGGGGAGGGTTGTCATCCTCAAAGGCATGATTTTCAGACCTTTCAACTACGTTGAACAAAAAGGCCATATCAAAACATTGATTGGAAATGTTTGGGGAAATGATGGGCGTGGGGGGGGGGTGATTCTCCCTCCGGTTACTTTTGACTATTAAAAAGGACAATAGCCCTCTCAATTTCCAATCGAATGATCCCTTTTTGAAGTTTTTAAGAAAACGCTTTCTATAAGAACCTTATATGCCCCCAGGGTATAACTTACAACCCTACCCCTGTGGACTTTGAGGGGTGGGTTGTCATACTCAAAGACATAATTTCTAGAACCTTCAACTACGTTCAAGAAATGGTTATATCAAAATGTTAATTGGAAGTGTTTGGAGAAATGATGGGCGTGGGGGGGGGCATTCGCCCTCCGATCACTTTTGACAATTAATTGAATAAGTAAAAAATTTTTTTTAACTGAAAGTACGGAGCGACATTAAGACTTAAAATGAACAGAAATTATTCCGTATATGAAAGGGGCCATACCTTCCTCAACGCCTTGCTCTTCACGCTAAAGTTTGACTCTTTCTCACAACTATGTTTTTTAAAACAATAAAAAAATTTAGCCTAAAGAGCGAGGCGTTGGGGAGGGCACAGTGCCTTTCATATACGGGATAATTTCTGTTCGTTTTAAGTTTTAATGTCGCTCCTTACTTTCAGTTAAAAAAATCTTGTTTTTTTAATTTAATTTTTGGACGGTTTTAATTTAATGCAGGTTTTGATTTTGGCTCACCGTACATGAATAATTAAAACGAAATTTGCCTATTTATTTTACTTTTTTGGCTAAATGGCTTTCTCAAAAGTTGATTAATTTTATTTACGAACGTTTTTATTAGTAATAAATATTAGTAAATATTATATAAATATTAGTAATAAAACTTACGAATTAACTTACGCAACGAACTTCTTTATTCGTATATTTTTATTACGTATTTTAGGGGGCTCGCCCCCTAGTCAATACCTTGCTCTTTACGCTGAAGTTCGAATTTTTTTTTCCAATTCTTTAAGAATGACCCTTAATCACAAAGGCCGTTAATTAGAATAAATAGCTCTTATGAAAGTACTAAAAAACCTTTAGCGTAAAGAGCGAGGTGTTGACGACAGAACGAATTGCCTAATATACGTAATAATTACTTTTCGTTTTAAATTTCAATATTGCTCCTTACTTTTAGTTGAAAAAACTTGTTTTATTATTTAATTTCTGCTTGTTTTTTAAATAATGCTGGGAAATCCGGCACCCCCTTCATGGAAAATTCCCTTCCCCCATGAAAAAGTCCTCCATGGAAAGATCCTTCCATATAAACCCCTCCCCCAGCCCCCCCACCCACCAGAAAAAAATCCCCCTGAAAATGTCTGTATACTTCGCAATAAACTATACGTAAACAATATGGGCAAAGTTCGAAACTTGCATCCCTTTCCCCGGGGACTGTGGGGGATTAAGTCATCCTTAAAGGCATAGTTTTTAGATTTTTCAACTATGCTGAATAAAATGGCTGTCTCGAAATCTTGATCGGGTGACTTTGGGAAAAATGAGTGTGGGAGGGGGCCTAGCTGTCCTCCAATTCTTTTGATCACTTAAAAAGGGCACTAGAACTTTTAATTTCCGTTCGAATGAGCTCTCTCACGATATTCTATGACCACTGGGTTGATACGATCACCCCTGAAAAAAAAAACACAAATAAACACGCATCCGTGATCTTTCTTCTGGCGAAAAATACAAAATTCGATATTTTTGCAGATATGAGCTTGAAACTTCTACATTAGGGTTCTCTGATATGCTAAATCTGATGGTGTGATTTTCATTAAGATTCTCTGACTTTTAAGGGGTGTTTTCCCCTTATATTTAAAATAAAGCATATTTTCTCAGGCTCGTAACTTTTGACGGATAAGAATGAACTTGATAAACCTTATGTATTTGAAATCATCATAAAAATCCAATTCTTTTGATGTATCTATTGGTATCAAAATTCCGTTTTTTAGAGTTTCAGTTACTATTGTGCCGGGTCGCTCCTTGCTTATAGTTCGTTACCACGAAGTGGTTGATAAGGGCACTTGCCCACTCAATTTCAAATTGAATGAGTCCATTTTGAAGTTTCTACGACAACGCTTTCTATAAAAACCTTATATTTCCCTAGGGCATAACTTACATTTCTTACCCTGAGGGCTGGGGGGGGGGGGGTTGTTATCCTCAAAGACCTAATTTCCAGAACTTTCAACTACGATGAAAAAAATAGCTATTTGAAAATTTTCATTGGATGTGCTTGGCGAAATGGTGGACGTAAGAAGGGAGTTATGTGCCCTCTCATCACTTTCTACTATTACAGAAGACATACGTTCTTAGAATTTCTAATCGGATTAAAACTTTTTGAAGCTTCTACTACGGAGATATCCATTAAAAGCTGACAAACCCCCAGGGTCTAACTTAATACCTTTGTCCTGAGGGCTGTGAGAGGAATATCCTCCTCAAAGACAAAATTTCCTGATCTTTCAATTAGTTGAACAAAATGGCTATCTCAAAATTTTGATTGGATGTGTATGGGGAAATGGGGGGCGTTGAAGGGATGTTAGTTGCCATCCAATCACTTTTGGCTATTAAAAAAGGTACACAAACTTCCGATTTCCAATCGAATGAGCCCTTCTCGAAGTTTCTACGACAACTCCTTCGATACGGATTGCCCTGGTCTGAAACCGAGAAAACAAAAAAAAAAAAAAAAAAAAAAAAAAGAATTAATAATACATTTTGCCAACATCATTCTTTACTTAGGCATCGCTATTGCGATGTCTATGATTTATAGGTGGTCCTGAATGTGGTCTAGCAATGCATTTCAGTGTTATGTTTAATAATAGTTGAAATTTGGTACATGTGCTGTTTTATGGAAGAAGCCTGTTAAAACGTGCAAATGAGGAAAATAAACTTGTAGGTACAGCACTTATGTAAGCCTAAATTTGAAAAATGTACCCAAAAAATACTTAGGCGTGTGGCATGTTGACTTTGTATATATCTTTTACAAGTACAATTCTGTCATCTCTGCTGTTTCATGTTGAGCCCATGTCATCCAACCTAATTGTCAGCACGTAGGGTTTGAGACATCAGGTAAAGAAGATTATTTGACTTTTGATGAGTGATAGTGGACCACTGGTGGGGAGGCTAAGTGATTTTGAAAAAGTCAGCTTAATCTGAAGGATTTTTACCAGTGTTTTGCTCCATTAACAGATGAAGTATATGATGAATACTTATCTAGCTTCCCGTTTAGTTAATATTCATCTGTAGGCAGGTGTGGTAGAATTTATGAAGGGGCTCTGAGGACAGCTTCCACTGATAGCCGAGTTTTACTCGGGAGTTTGGATTCTATTACTTAGCTTTTGCATTATGATTAAATTGCCATTTTATGTCTGTGTGAAACTTTTCTTATAAACGATAGTAAAAGTACCATGTAAAGTGTGATGGTTATAATTTTGCTTACAGTATTAGAATAGTACAATCAGGGGGAGGGCTACCATTTTTGGTCCAAAATGGGATCCCATGGGTAATTAAGAATGAGTTGTCTAGTTTTAACAAGGAAATGATTTTTGAAAGTCTGTCGATTGAGATCACAGTAAATGCAAAAAAAAAAAAAATTATTTTTTTGTGTAATATACCGGCCGCCCTCTGCATCAATCCCGGAATTTTTGAATATATATGAACAGTTTTTAGAAAAGATTGATGAAAATGGAGATCAGGTCGTTATTATGGAGAATTTTAATTTTGATATCCTGTTTTGTGATAATCCGAATTATGAGCTGTGTAATCAATCCATTCAAGAAAAGTCGCGTGATTTTCTGTGTTTAAATTTTACAAAATCGTTATTTCTGTTTCGTATAGTTCCTACAGGAATAACAGAGGAAACTGCAACGTTATTAGTTAATGTTTTTGCTTCAATTAATCTTTTCCAAACACAAGTCCTTCTAAATGATGAGAGTGATCAAATTAGTGATATTAAATTATTGCCCAAAAAATGTTGTGAACATTATAAAGAGAAATTTTTGTAAAGTTAATATTTTTAATCTTAAAAATAAGTTGTCAGGAATGGATTGGAATTAAATTCTGGAATCAAAGTGCCCTGGAGAGTATACAGCGATGTTCTTCGAAAAATTTCATAGCGTTTTAAAGGAAGAATGTCCGTTCGTGTCTCGTTAGTGTGAAAAATATGATACGCCTACAAAGCCGTGTATTTCGCCAGATATTTCTAGATCAATACAGGTAAATAAAAATCGCTATTTAAAAAATATGTTTCAGAACCAAATCAGGAGAATAAATCAAATTGATTTTCACATATTATCAAAATTGATTCGCAATCCAAAAACGCTATATTTGACGCTCAGTTTCTGCAATCAGAAGGTAGCCAAAAAGACATGAAGGTTAATTCATTTGTTAGTGTGGAAACATCACAACTGATAAATCTTCACAACTGAGTGAAATTATTGGCCAAGATGGGATTATGGTACATAATGAAAAGGAAATTGCCAATGTCTTTAATCATTATTTTCTTAGTATTGGTGTCTCCAGCCAATGAATGGGCTATGAACATCGTTACGCTTATGAAACCTGACAATTCTGAAGCACTAGATGGCATGGGCGTAGGCAGCATATTGTCTAGGGGGGGGGGCAGTCGATGGTGTGATGGAGGGCCTTTTATCAACTGCTTTTCCAACCATCTGTTTTTTCAGCCATATCTCATGTAAATTTGAAGGTCTAGGGGGGCCGCGGCCCCCCTCTCCCTACGCCCAAGCTAGACGGCTCTTTTTCTAATCTTTTGAAAGTAATTATGCCTGGTATTGCGACTGTATTTACACATATAATAAATTTAATATTTCAGACATGATTTTTTCCCTCTTCTTTTAAGGTTTCAAAAGTTATTACTCTACATAAAGGGGAAGGCCGTAATAATCGGTCTAATTACCGTCCAATTACAATGCTGTCTACGTTTTCTAAAATTGTAGAAAGAGTGGTATACAATTGTATGTATAATTTTTTTGAAAAATCAGAATTTCTCAAAGTTTTAGTTTGGTCTTCAAAAGGGACATGGGACTGATCATCCTATGATCATTATTAACTTTTTCCACAAAATAAGTTTTTCAAAGAAAAGTAAAGAACTCTATTAAACAAAAAATGAGCAAAAATGAAATCAAATAATCTACCAAGCGTGAAACTACCACAAATCAGCATCGATAAATAAATGAAACCCAAAACGAACAGAAATTACAATAAATAACCAAGTCAAACTCAAAACGAGCTGAAATTAACACAAGTTGGGCGCAAAACCCCTATGCCTTCCCAAGATCAGAACATAATTTGCACTTCACTGAAAAAAATACAAATGAATGTGCATTGTCTGATTAGTATGCATATACTGATATTTAGTAATCAAAATGTTAGTATTATTTGATTTATTAAAGTTATAAAAGTAAAAACATTTATATTTTTTTAGTAAAGTGCTATTACTGCTATTACTATTTAAAGTGCTATTACTTTAAGTTTCTACGTTTTCTACGACAACGCCTCCTATAAAAACCTTATATGCCCCCAGGGCATAACTTAAAACCCTTGCCCTGAGGGTTGTGGGGGAGTGTCCTCCTCAAAAACATATTTTCTATCTGGAAATCAACTACGCTGAATAAAATGGCTATCTCAAAATTTTTATTGGATGTGTTTGGAGGAATGATGGGCGTGGGGCGGAGGGGGGGGGGGGTAAGTTGCCCTCCAATCACTTTCGACTATTAAAAAGGGCGCTAGAACTCTCAATTTCCAATCGAATGAGCCCCTTTTGAAGTTTTTACGACGACCCCTTCCATATGAAGCGCCCTGCTCTAAAGGAAAAAAAATAATACATAGTACATTGTGCCAACATCGTTCTTAATATGCCCTCAGGGCGTTGCCCCGAGGGGGGTGGAGGAATGTCATCCTCAAAAAGATATTTTCTATTTGGAAATCGACTACGCTGAACAAAATGGCTATCTCAAAATTTTGATTGGATGTGTTTGGGAGAATGATGGACGTGGGGGGGGGGCTAGTTTCCTCCAATCACTTTCGACTATTAAAAAGGGCACTAGGCACTCCAATTTCCAATCGAATGAGCCCTTTTCGAAGTTTCTACGACAACTCCTTCGATACGAAGTGCCCGGGTAGGGTGGAAAAAAAAATAAAACATTGTGCCCACATCGTTCTTTACTTAGGCAGCGCTAGCCGCTGCCTATGATTAACCAGTTTGTGAGTGATCTTCTTGACAAGGGAGAAATTCCTGCAAGCCTGTTCCTGGACATTCAAGAAGTGTTTGACTCAATTTCTCATTTGATTTTATTTTCTAAGCTATTGGGGGTTTGTGGGAACATTGGATTTAGTATAATCATATCTTTCTGAGAGAACACAGTTTCTGTAATTAACGAACAAACAAACTTTCGAATGGGGATAAATCCATTTATTTAGACAGTAAAAAAAAACAGGTAGAAAAGTCCAGATATTTCGATCACATACAGCGACCATCTTCAGTAGAAATACTAAAATATTAAAATTGAAACTAGCATATTTATATACAACAAAATAAATAACTTTTCGGGTCATTCACAAAATAATGAACTTCCAGATTATTCATTAGATTATTTTCAGAGAGAGTTCATTGACAAAGTTAATTCAAAGTTCTTGATGTTAATTTTCTTCTTTAATCTTGCCTAAATGTAAAATAAATTTCCAATGAAAGTGACAAAGCCTTCCGTGTCTTTTTATTGCAAACAAAATGTTGAGTTTATAGTTGTTTACTGTGTTGGTCTCAAAATAATAAAATTGAAACTAGCAAATTTATATACAACAAAATAAATAACTTTTCGGGTTATAAAAGCTTATTTGTTCGTCATAGAATGGAAGTGTGGTCTAAGAAAACAACACCTAATTAAAGGTGTTACTTCGAAAATACTGTAATTAATAATTCTGTTTCTTCTTTCCTTTCACTATTGTCATTGGTTGGTGTCCCTCGGGGTTCAATGATGGGCCCTATTTTCTTTCTTCTTTATATTAACGATCTCTGTATTGCTACAACTTCATCTTCTTTAGATACATAATTTGCTGATGATACAGCTGCTTTTCTGTGTGGTAAATCTTTAAATGAGCTTCAAATAAATATTTTCCATGCATACAGTCGTATTTCGAAATAGATTGATGATAATAAAAAATTCCACATTTCTGCAGATATGAGCTTGAAACCTCTGCAGTAGGATTCTCTGATACGCTGAATCTGATGGTGTGATTTTCATTAAGGTTCTATAACTTTTAGGGTTGTTTTTCCCTTATTTTTGAAAATCAGGCAAATTTTCTCAGGCGCGTTACTTTTGATGGGTAGGTCTAATTTTGATGACACTTATATATTTGAAGTCAACATAAAAATCTGATTCTTTTGATGTATCTATTTGTATCAAAATTCCGTTTTTTAGAGTTTCGGTTACTATTGAGCCGGGTCGCTCCTTTCAGTTCGTTACCATGAACTGTTTGATAAACCAAAGGTGTGTATGTCTTCGGCTTGCGGTTGTTATTAAATAATAAAAAAACAAGTCTTTTCCAACTGAAAGTAAGGAATAACATTAAAACTTAAAACGAACATAAATTATTAATTATATCTTTTAAAGATTTTTTCTTTCATTTATTTCTGTGATTTGAGAAATGCTCAACTTGTGACTTTCATTTACATAAAAATAGTTTAACCTTTTTGGCCGTTTTGATACTATGCCTTGCAAAATTAGTTCCACAAATATCGCTAATTTAAGTTGCACGAGAGAATCTTTCCTTGGAGATAATTTCTCGCGGGGAAATGGAATTTTCCATTGAGAGGATCTGGATTTCCGTACATTATTTAAAAAACGACCAGAAATTAAATAAAAACAAGTTTTTTCAACTGAAAGTGAGAAGCAACATTAAAACTTAACAGGAACAGAAAATATTACGTATATGAGATGGGTTGCCTCTCCTCAATAGCTCGCTCTTACGCTAAAATTTCTTTTTTAACTCTTAAAAGAGGTTATATTCTAATGAAACAGCCTTTGTGATTCAGGAGTCAATCTTAAACAACTGGAACAAAATCAAACTTAGGTTAATATAATGTTATTATTAGTTAAAAAAAAATTAATATGCATATTTCGTTATAATTATTCATGTACTGTGAGCCAAATTCAAAACCTGTATTAATTCGAAAATGTTCAAAAATTAAATAAAAAAAACAAGTTTTCTTTTACTGAAAGTAAGGAGCGACATTAAAACTTAAAACGAACGGAAATTATTCCGTATATGAAAGGGGCTGTTCCCTGCTCGATACCCCGCTCTTTACGTTAAAGTTTTTATTGTTTTATAAAGCAGAATAGTGAGAAAGAGTCAAACTTTAGCGTATTAAATAAAAAAAACAAGTTTTTTTAACTGAAAGTAAGGAGCGACATTAAAACTTAAAACGTACAGAAATTAGTCCGTATATGAAAGAGGCTGTCCCCTCCTCAACGCCTTGCTCTTTACGCTAAAGTTTTTTATTGTTTAAAAAAATAGAGTTGTGAGAAAGTCAAACTTTAGCTTAAAGAGCAAGCGTTGTGGAGGGGACAGCCCCTTTCATATACGGAATAACTTCTGTTCGTTTTAAGTTTTAATGTTGCTCCTTACTTTCAGTTAAAAAAACTTGTTTTTTTTTTATTTAATTTTTGAACATTTTTGAATAAATGCTGGTTTTGATCTTGGCTCACAGTACATGAATAATTAAAACAAAATTTTAATATTAATCTACTTTTATTTGATTAAATGGCTTTCTCGAAACTTGTTTCATTTTATTTACGAACGTTTTTATTAGTAGTAAATATACGTAACTTACGTAACGAACTTCTATATTCATATATTTTCAATGCATATATTAGGGGGTTCGCCCCCTAGTCAATACCTTGCTCTTTAAGTGAAAGTTCAAATTTTGTTTCAATTCTTTAAAAATTCCCTCTTAATCACAAAGGCCGTTAATTAGAATAAATAGATCTTATGAAAGTACTAAAAAATCTCTGGCTTAATGATTAAGGTATTGACTAGGGGGTGAACCCTATCATATGTGTAATATTTTCTGTTCGTTTAAAGTTTTGATGTTGCTGCTGTAGCAGCTGAAAAACCTATTTTTTATATTTTATTTTTGATCTTTTTTTAAATACTTCTGGGAAGTCGTGCGTCCCCTTCATAGCAATTTCCCTTCCCCCATGAAAACTTCCTTCATGGAAAGATCCTCCCACATAACCCGTGACCCTCCCCCCCCCCACTACCAGGAAAAATCTCCCCTGAAAACGTCTGTACTGTATACTTCCCAATAACCAATACTATATGTTAACATTGGGTAAAGTTCATATCTTTCAGCCCTCCTCCTGGGAACTTCCGGGGATTAAGTCATACTAAAAGACATACTTATTATATTTTCGAACTTGTTGAACAAAATAGCTATCTAACAATTTTTATCGGGTGACTTTGGGAAAAAAATGAGCGTGGGAGGGGGCCTATTGGCCCTCCATTTTTTTTTGGTCACTTAAAAAGCGCACTAGAACTTTTAATTTCCATTCCAATGAGCCCTCCCACTTTCCTACTGAAAGTAAGGAGCGACATTAAAACTTGGAAATTATTCCGTATATGAAAGGGGCTGTTCCCTGCTCGATACCCCGTTTTTTACGTTAAAGTTTTTATTGTTTTATAAAGCAGAATAGTGAGAAAGAGTCAAACTTTAGCGTATTAAATAAAAAAACAAGTTTTTTGAACTGAAAGTAAGGAGTGACATTAAAACTTAAAACGAACAGAAATTATTCCGTATATGAAAGGGGCTGTCCCCTCCTCAACGCCTTGCTCTTTACGCTGAAGTTTTTTATTGTTTAAAAAAAATAGAGATGTGAGAAAGTCAAACTTTAGCGTAAAGAGCAAGGCGTTGAGAAATTTTGGCTTAAAGAGCGAGGTATTGACTAGCGGGTGAACCCAATCATATAGCTAATATTTTCTGTTCGTTTTAAGTTTTGATGTTGCTCCTTACTTTCAGTTGAAAAACTTGATTTTTTTATTATTTAATTTCTGATTTTTTTTTAAATAATGCCGAGAAACCCTGCGCTCCTTTCATAGCAATGTCGCTTCCCCTATGAAAAATTCCTTCGTGTAAACATCCTCCCATAAAACTCCCGACCCACCCCCCCCCCCCACTACCAAAAAAAATTCCCCCTGAAAACGTCTGTATACTTCCCAATAACCAATACTATATGTTAACATTGGTTCATAACTTCCAGCCCTCCCCCCGGGGGCTTCGAGGGATTAAGTCATCCTAAAAGACATACTTATAATATTTTCTACCATGCTGAACAAAATGGCTATCTCAAAATTTTGATCGGGTTACTTTGGGGAAAAAATTAGCGTGGGAGGGGGCCTAGTTGCCCTCCATTTTTTTGGTCACTTAAAAAGGGCATTATAACTTTTAATTGGTGGGATTTTCATTCAGGTTCTATAACTTTTAGGGGGTCTTTCCCCCTTTTTTCTAAAATCTGCCAAATTTTCTCAGGCGCGTAACTTTTGATGGGTAAGACTAAACTTGATGAAACTTATATATTTGAAATCAGCATTAAAATCTGATTCTTTTGATGCGTCTATTGGTATCAAAAATCCGTTTTTTAGAGTTTCGGTTACCATTGAGACGGGTCACTCCTTACGTACAGTTCGTTACCTCGCACTGTTTGATCAGATATTACCCAGTAGACAATGACTCAGTAAGCAAAGGTGCTCTGAATTATTTTGACAAAATAATACAGATTTTCAAGAGGTGGTAAATATAATAATTAGCTTTGTCAAAACTTCCTCCCTTATGCCTTGATATAGCCCATGGTAATAAAGTAGTGAACCAATTACTGGCCTGAAAAAAAACATGGTTTGAATTAAATTTAATTAAAAATTGATGAATTTATAGTCTATCAAAAGCCAAGAAATGCATACCATTTTGAATCCCATGCATTGAGCAATTAAAAAAATTTCCCATTTGCAATGCTGTAGCATTATTTTTAATTGCCTCAGTGTAGATGCAATCACTGTGCCATTAATTTGGTTTCCAAGTAACCTGACAAAAGCTTCCAATATCCACTTGAAGCTATTGTAAGGAATTGGCATAAATGGCCGAAAACTAATGAATTCTTAGTAAATAATCGCTGAAATTTTCTTGAAGATACAACAACCTAGTGGTTTAGATTAAAATCTGAACCACTAATCAGTAGTTCTAAGAATGTTTTGGTCAATATCTCTAAATGGTTTTAAAGCCATTTATTGGACATTAATCATTCTGACTATAATATTGTAACAAATGGAAACGTTCAAACAATTTTTTTTTTTTTTATAGAGATGGTTCTCCTAATTGGTTGCTGAATTCATTGTGAATACATTACTGAGGACCAAGCATCATCAAATCTGACATTGATTTATTTCAAATTGTACAAATATTTCCCACTTATTTAGATATTAACAACACTTGTATTTTAAAGAAACGAATAATTTTCATTGTGCAAGTTCTTTTATATTTTACTACCTATTTTGGTGTTGGGAAGGCAGTATTTCATTGGAAAATATCACAGCCTTTTCCCTTCTAATGCCTGGAAGTACTTCTAGACTTTCCTAGGCTACATATACAATGTTACTGCTTTGGCTCTTTTGTATGAGTTTTGCACAATTTCTCATCTTGATTCAGAATTCCTTTTCTGAACCAGCTATAATAATAACAAAAGATAATCGCCTGAATTCTTTCAAGCCATTATCTTTTGTTATTATTATAACAAAAATGAATTCTTTCAAACTTGTGAATTCCTGAATTCTTTCAAACTTGTGAATTCCTGAATTCTTTCAAACTTGTGAATTCCTGAATTCTTTCAAACTTGTGTAGTTTGTTCACAAGTTTGCTCTTTTCCCCCTTTTTTTATTAGAGTCATAAGCTAATTGCTGATGAGAAAAAAGTACAAAACAATACAACAGAACTAAATCAACCAAGTTTTATCAATAGTTTTGGTTTAAATCAAGAATTAGAGAGAGGAGAGGTGAGAGGCTGGGACATAATTTCCATGATTACAAATATTGTGTGCAAAAGTTTGTTGAACGGTTAATTGAATAGTAAGAATTCATTATTGTCATTGTAACTGGTTCAGAAAAGGAATCATGTACCAAGATTGCCAAAATTGTGCATTTTAGGTTGCAGTTTAATACTTTCCCAAAACATGTACTGACAAAGGTATGAGCATTAATTAAACTCTCCTTTGTTGCCAGATTGTTTAATTACATTCTAGGAGTTAAAATATAGCTCAAATGGGAATAAACGTACATTGCTACTCATTGTATAAATTAAAACTAGGTTTATGTTGTTTTCTCATTTACATGGTTCCACCATAATTGTGTTTATATGTGGCTGGGCTTTTGTTGTATGATAATAAATAACCTGTCATAATTTTGAATTGGTAGACTATTTGTAACAGGGTGGAATAAGTAATGGTATTTATTTTCAACTATTTAACAGGAAAAGCCATTGCTTTTTGAAGAAAGATGGCCAATTATGCAGCCTACAGTCTCGAAGCTTGTGAGACAAGATTGTGTATCACGAGCAGAATGGCAAGATTTATTTGGTGAAGTGCATCGGGTATGTCTTTGGGACGAAAGAAGTCCAGATAAAATGTATAAGGCTCTTCAAGAAGAAATCATGACGTTTATTAGAGAGGCTCAAATAGTATGTATATACTTATATATATATGTAATTTTCATAGTTCATTAACATATTGTCTTTAGTGGCGTCAATTTGTAAAATTATTTTGGTTGGTGGCGAAAACCCCTTTCAATATCTAGGGAGAGTAAATTTTTTTTTTTAGTGTTTCAGTGAAAAAACAAAAAAAAAAGAAAGTTTTGATAAAAAATGCCCCCGAAAAAGTTTATTTAAAATTTAGGGATGGGGGTGCAAAGAACCTAGGGGGCATGAAAATATTTGTTTGGAAAATGTTCTAATATTTTTCTTCAAAAATGAATATAAATAAAATCATACAAGTAAAAGGCCGTTATACTTCCAGGAAGATCTGAAGATTCTGTATCAGTTTGAAAAACACTTAAGCTAGAAAGAAGACCCAGACATTACACAAGTCAAGAATACCAAGATGGCTTAGATTTTCATCATTCGAACTAAAAATAAGGCACCATATCGTTAAACAGACTGGAGAAACGGAATTCTTTGTTGTTATGGTTGAAAAACCCTGACACATAAAAAAAAAAACAGTTTTCAGTTCTGATTAGATACTTCAATTCTAAAGTTCTGATCATCATGATCAGTAGATACTTGTGATTCTGATCATTTACAACAAGATAGGCATTCCAGTATAGATTAATGAGCAAATTAGCGAATAGATATGCTTGTGTTTGGTCCGTGTTATCAGTTGTAAAACTTCTAATCATGAAAAATTGGCAGCTCGGGTACACGTACCTGGAACCAGATTTTAGACATGAATTTACATGGTTTTGCCTCTATTCAGCAGAAAAAATCTAATCCCACAAAATCTCTTTCTGATTAGCTGCAAAAACTAGTTTTTTTCTAGAGCAAACATTCTTATTGTAGGCGTACAAGCTAAAATCATAGACTTGCTAACTTTTAAAAGTCTGATGAAATCTTCTAGAGAGCAAAATAATTTTTTTGTGAGTTTTGCCTCTCTGAAGATCTTTTTAGAAATTTGCAGAACTGTAACTGTTAGCATAAACAGCCAAAACGTACACCGCAAATAACTTCCTGCCTTCATGATTTTGTAACCAAGTCGACTTCAGGATAAACTGATGTTGATGGAGTAAAAGAATAAACTAAATATGTTTTGAAACAGGATTTTTTTTTCTGGTTATAGACAGACTATACTGTGAGTTTGAAAGCTATTTTATGAATGTTTTATACTATTGGTATCCATCTATGTGCTAGATATAGATTCACCACGCTTTCTGAACAGTAACAAATTACCCAGCATAGAAGGGCATTGTAAGGAAGCTTGCATTGAAATACCTCTCTTAAACTCACAAATAGATCTTATAGATCTTATAGATCCGTCCCCCCCGAAAAAAAACTTTGAGTAAAACCCCCTCCGAAAAAAAAATCCTGTGTACGGCCTTGCCGCTCCGGGAGATAACCCCAAGGAAAGGAATCTGAGCAGCTGAAATCTGGCAAGTGGGGGGGGATTTATTTTCCTGCTACGGGAAGCTGTTTGGTTGCCCAGTAAATCCTAGAGAAGATCTAATGTTTCTTGTGCCATATTTGCTATTCCACTGTCTTTCTGGAACCATATTGGTGGTCTGTTATATACCCAAGGTTGAACAATAGCTTCAAGCATCTGATCGCACTGAACAACTTCCTTAATATTCAAACATCTTGACCAAAAGCTTGTCAAAATGAACTGTATAGTTGACTTTGTGTATTCGACTAATGACAGGCAATAGACGGATCTGTGGTTCCCATGTACTTGTTTTTCATCCCATTTAAAATGTTTGGGCATTTACCAATATTATTAGTAGTAATTCTGGTATGTTTGCATTTCCTTCAACGCCTGGTTATGTCGAAAATGCACTTATAGCACTGAACCTTGTTCTCCAATATCTACCAAATCTTCATGGGCTGTACCACGGGTATAACATCTCGCTTTCGGTATCGAACACGTAAATGAATACTCAAGGATTGAACGACAGACTCTTTCTTTGGATATCATAGCAAAATAATTGCCAGCATCTTTCAGTTGGTGTAATGCATCAACCTTCCAAATAGGGGTATGTTTCATTATATATCAGACTATGTTGATTTTTGCCAGTACCTTTGTTGAAGCATAATTGTGTTTTTAGAATATGTACTTATGTAAATTTTTTAGTGGGACTATCCAGCCAAAATATTCAGCATTGATGTGACATTAGAATTTTTTCAGTAAATAACCATTACATATTGCCTCATCACAATTATCTTGTGTGACTCAACGATTATCTTTGTTTTTTTTGTTTTTTTTCGATATACTACGAGATCATGTGAAAATTCTTCTCCATTACTTTGGCCTGATTTAATATCATAACTACGACGACATTTTGCTTTTCCATTATCCGCTAAAGACACAACTTCTCTGAATTCCATTGGAAAAGTGAAGCAGCACTGCATTTTTCCATTTTCATTAACCATACATCTAGCATTTTGTTTTAGCTTCAACATTTTTCCCCTGCCCTTTGTTTTAGCTTTTCAAATTGGTCTTGTCGCGTTGGATGATTCAGGCTGTTGAACAAAACTCGTTGAAGAGTGCACAAGAAAATTGTGGCCACTTTAGTAATACCATTTTTCATTAATAATCTCAGAACTTAGTGAAAACATACCCTAGGTTAAGTTGTGTTAATAAAGTTGGAATGAACAAACTATGGTATCTTTCTTTATCTAAAAAATCATTACATGGTTTCACATCTTTCAACTGATGAAATTTGGTGAGTACAATTAGAATCAAAAGGGCTTAGTTTCGTCAAGTAGAGCCGTAACAATCAAATCACACTTAACTTATATCGTCTGAATACATTTTACAGAAGAGCGAGGTACTCCGGCCCTTCCCCCCTCGAAATTGTTCCATGGAACTCCCTGGTACAACAATAGCATAAAATTATGCTTCCGCATTTTTGACTCCCTCTACTTCCATAGAAGAGATCGCCCAAAGCCTTTTTTCTCTTTATATTTTCATTTTATTAACTTATAAGTTTTTATAACGCAGGTCATAAAACACATAAGAATAATGTTGAGATTGCTTGAGACTGAGTCAGTTGTAGTGCTGTCTCGTGTAATTTGGTTGGTCTTGAATTTTTTTATTCGAATTTTATTAAGATAAGAAACACGGCTATAATTAATAATAAGAACAATAGTATACAAGCACATATTTAAGTTGGAATGGTCGACCAATTTGCTGTGACACTTACTGTCAAAACCTGTAAAATTCTTTTGTATTATACCAATGTAAATGACCTTCAAATACACCATTTAAATAATTTTTCTGAATACAGTACATTGCCAAGAGCAAATTTAAATTTTTATTTATAGAGGGTACTCCAGCATCAGGATGAGCAAGCCCTTTTAAATGCTTACATATCTGAATGGACAAGGTTTTGGACACAATGCTCGTATTTACCAATGCCTTTTGTGCAACTGGAGTCTTGTTTACTCGGCAAAACAACCAGCAATCCTCAAAGAAAACAACCAGTACAAGAAAGTATGGTAAAAAAGGTAAGTGCCGCAGAATAAATTATCAGTTCCATTATATGACGTTTTTACCAAGACAATAAAATGCAAATAAACACGAAAATTTCCAAACGAAACGTATTCCCATCAAAACAGGGACTAAGGAGCCATACGAACAGTGGCGGTTCTAAATCTGGGCAGGGGAGGTATACCCCCCCAGTTTTTCTGACATCTGATGTTGAATTTATTTTGTTTCACACTTTTACACTTACTGTGGTAGGCTCGTACCTTGCCCCCCCCCCTTGGATTGTGAGGCCTAAAACCGCTAATGCATAGGAATATGGCCAACCAGGATATGTATCCTTCCCCTGGTGTATAATAAGGTTAAAGAAAACAAAATGCGAATTTAATTTGATATAAAAAAAAAAAAAAAAAAAAAAAAAATAAAAAAAAAAAAAAAAAAAGGAGCCTGATAAACGAAGAACAGAAAAATGGTCTCTCACAATTTATGCGTCATAACATCTCAGAGTTTCTTTTGAGTTCATTATTTCCTTGGTATATTATCAATGTCTTCATTTCAAAGTTGAAGTTTTAATTTTTAGCAGTCACAAATAAATAAAAGGAGATCTGTTTCACGCTGCAGAAAAACCTCTTAGGGTTTGCGGTCGCGCAAAAGTACACATAATTACTTACCTGATAAAACAAATAATTAGATAAATCTTGTGAAAAATAATAGTAACAAATCCAGTCTCTGTCATTCATCAATAGTCTCTCCTTTTTGTAAATGTATAATAACCATTAATATTTGAAATGAATAAGGTAATATAAATTTTTGTAAGTTATCTTGTTTTTATTTTTGTTTTGAGATAGAGTAAAATAATCTTCAATTTTGAGGTTTCTTGTTTTTGCCTAAAAATGCTTTTGTCAGTTTTCTGAGATATCTTAGCTAGTTGTACTGTTATTCATACTGCTAAAAATAGACTGCATTGCATTTTGTTGCTCTGATGCTTAGTGTCTCCAAAGTCGGGATGAAAACCCATCGACCAGTTTTGATGGGTATGCAAAGACGTTAGTAGAGATGGTCGGTCAGAAAACATTCCTTCTCCCTTTCTTCAAAGGAAAGTTTAAACGGAAAGCATTGAAATGTGGAAAAGTCTGGATCCTGAGGTCTTTAAATGCACTTCTTTTTGAGCATCAGAGCTCCTCACTCCGAGAAATCATAATGTTGTACCTAATGGTCAATATAATTGTACGATATAACCAAGATTATTAATTTATCTTCTGTGAGTGCTTTCGAGAACACAATTGTCGATAGTTATAGTTAGGTTATGTTTGCCTCCCAAAATACCTGATTATTAAAAAAATTCGTCAATTTTGTTTCCTATAAGTACAGGAAAGACTAAAATGTTAGCCTCTTTTGTTTATTATGAGCATTCAAGGGATCGAATCTGCAGGTAGGAGCCATTTTAGGAAGAAGGTAATAGCAAATTATCGATTTTAATTAATGATAATTGGCCTCTGGAATGCAGCCTATGTCAATATTGTGTGCTGTATGTTTTATAAATGAGCTAACCGGTTTGGAGCCACTGCCACTCATTTAATCTCACCGTCTGTAAATACCGCTGGAATATAGTGAAAAAAGAATCACATGTGTAGCCTCTTGATCTTTTTACCAAGTTAAAAGTTTTTAACTTGAACTTGCAGCAAGTTTGCCTATCCTTATGAAAGGCAACAAACTATGGTTTACTAAAATGGCTGGTTTACTAAATTTAACTCCTGTATTTTTAATACAGTAAGGACATTATCACTCATTGGAATCTGTTGTATACATGATCTTGCTTTTTCCGTTTGGATAGGATCAGAAACTCCAATGAGGGCAGGGTTGCCACTTCGTTACGATGAAATGTCGCTATTTTATTAGCAAAATACTACTTGACGATAAAAAGTATCGTCATTAAAAAAAATATCGCAACATGGGCGCTAAATTTATTCACGTTTTTTGCGAAGCGTCTTTGTTGCTAAAGTTTAAACGTGACAATAGAACACTTGATGGTTTTCCTTGAAACCACCTTGAAACCATCCCAAACCCACTAATCCATCTTATTTTTAATCAACTACATGCGCAGACAATACGACCCTGACTGCACAAGCGATTCTAAAACCTATTAGAGGACCTGGGTATAGCAAGATTTCGGTCTTGCCACCTCAAGATGTGGAACAAGAGAGTATGAAATATAAGGAACAAACTTTTCTTTTAAATTATTAAAAAAAAACAAGTTTTTTTTTACTGAAAGTAAGGAGTGACATTAAAACGAACCAAAATTATTCCGTATATGAAAGGGGCTGTCCCCTCTTCAGCGCCTCGCTTCTTATACTAAAGTTTTTTATTACTTGAAAAAGTAGAGTTGTGACAAAGAGGCAATCTTTAGCGTAAAGAGCGAGGCATTGAGGAGGGGAGAGCCCCTTTCATATACGGAATAATTTCTGTTCATTTTAAGTTTTAATGTCGCTCCTTACTTTCTGTTAAAAAGCTTTTTTTTTATTTTAGTTTCTGAACGTTTTTTAACTGATCCAGGTTTGAATTTGGCTCACCGTACATGAAAATTGAAAAGAAACTTGCATATTAATTTTGACAAAGTTTCCCCCCGTGTAAAATTTCCTCTGGAAAGTTCACCTCTGGTAACTACCTTCCCAACATGAAAATCTCCCCGTATAAAGCCAAAATTATTTATTATTTGATTGAGGAGGCTGTCCCTCCTTAACACCTTGGTCCTCACGCTAAAGTTTGACTTTTGTCCCAATTCTTTAAGAACGACTACTGAAATATAAGGGTCGTTTGCATAGAATAATAAGAATCTTCCTTAAAAGTACAAAAAAAACTTTAGCCTTGAAAATATTTTCAACTGTATGCAGAATGTTGAAATGTTACAAGAGGAAGTGTAAAGTAATATTAACTATTTTCAAGTAGCGCATTGCTAAAAAAATAAAAACAAAAAAAAAACAAATAATCTGATGAAAAAACGAAACAAATAATTTTTCCTGTGGAAAACTCTCCCGTGGAAAATCCCCCACCCACGGAAAGATACTCCAACTTGGTAAATATTTCCCCCGGACAATTCCCCTTAATATCCCTTGGAAAGTTCACCCCCGGGACCTCCCCTCCCCATAGAAAATTATCCCCGTAGAAAATCACCCCAGCAGAAAATTCTCCACCCTCCCTGGAAAATGTCTGTATACTTCCCAATAAGAAATGCTATACATAAGCAGTGAGCTAATTTCCTGACTTACAAACCTTTCCCCAAGGGCTGTGGGGGGCTATGTTATCCACAAAGACATAGGTACTGGGTTTTTCACTTATGCTGAATAAAATGGCTATCTAAGAATTTTGATCGGTCTACTTTTAGGAAAAAAAGGTGGATGGGAGGGGGCCAGTTCCCCTCCAATCTTTTTGGTCACTTAAAAGGAGCATTAGAACTTTTAATTTCCGTTCGAATGAGCCCTTTCTCGATATTCTAGGACTAATGGTTCGATGTGTTCACCCCTGGAAAAAAAAAATAAATAAACACGTATCCGTGATCTGTCTTCGGGCAAAAAATACAAAATTCCAAATTTTTGCAGATGAAAGCTTGAAACTTCGACATCAGGATTCTCGGATACGCTGATGCTGTGATTTTCATTAAGATTCCTTGACTTATAGGGGTGTTTTCCTCTTTTTTGAAAATCAGGCAGATTTTCTCAGGTTTATACCTTTTAATGTGTAGCACTAAACTTAATGAATATTATATATTTGGAACCAACATAATAAGCCAATTCTGTTGATACATCAATTGATATCAAAATTCCATGTCTTAGAGTTTTGGTTGCTATTGAGCCGCATTGCTCCCTACTTACAGTTTGTTACCACGAACTATTTGATATAAGCACATCAGCTTTGAATAAAATGGAAAACAAACCGAAGTTCAAACTTTGAACTTGTCACTTAGAAACATCCTTGTTTCGAGTGTTCCATCAGTTGTTCTTGCACATTGGATTGCTTGCACTATCCATGCTAAAATACGAATTTCTTTGTTTTTTGGGGTGGGGACTGTATACCTCTGGTTAGGGGTTTTCGACCATGGCGATTTCAATGGTGTACTTTTTATTTTGATCCAATGCCAGTTTCGAGAGGTTTCGGGCTTTTTTTGGAAATAAGGGAAATTTATTTTGGTGCTAAGATTAACCTTGAAGTTTAATGGAGGTAATAATTAACATTGCTGAATCAGCATCAAATAGTATTTTGCGTAGAATGGTTTATCTAAAACACTTTTCTTATTTTTGGTTACTGTAGACCGAGATTTGCTCTTTACTAGGTTGCAGCTACTGATGCATCCATGGTGTCTAAAATTCGTTGAATACAAACACTGACAAATCACTAGAGTCACTTTTTCTACTGACTTTTACTATGAAGTTCTTTCCACTCTTTTGCAAACTGCCCAACCTTACTTATTTTGTTCTAAGATCTAAGGTACCAGTACGGCAAACTTCTGGATATGTTTTGGACCAGCATTAAAGCTAATATTGAGCTACAGGTTCTCAATCTCCGAAGGATGTCTTGTAGTTAGACTAGTGTTTCTTCTTAGCTGAAAAAGAATTATTTACAAGAGCTAGCTAAATCAAATAAAGTAAAAACTATGTCTCTAGTGCTGCCTCCAGATCAGATTTAGCTTCTGCCCACTCGTCACATACACTTTCTTCATCCAACTTGTCAGGGTCATCTATATCAGAAGCGGTAATAGCAATATCCTCATTTATGACATCGGGTAGATCATCTTAGTCTGCATCAATCTCTTGCTCTCTACTTAAGCCTTCTTCCAGTTCATCATTGTCGTCAGATTCACATGCAACAACTTGCTCTACATCAATTTCTCCCCCGAACTTGAGAGCATTAGTTACACAAAGGTGAAGGAGATGAAGAAAGCAAGAAGACCTTTCAATCACCCCAAGGAAGCAAGTTTAACAATAGCGTAAACGCAAGCACTTAAAACGAAAAAAAAAACGAAATAAAAACAACAGAAAAAACAGGTTAACAAAAAACAGAACAGAAACTGAAACAGGTCTGACTAAAACAGATGTCTTGTTTCTGTTTTCTGTTCTGTTTTTTTGAAAAACAGAAACAGAAACAGGGTGACATAAACAGAAACAGTGCCGATGCTTATTGCTAACACAGACAACAATAGCCTATTCCAGTTCCTCACCTAGGCCTTGTGTTTTGAGACGAAAGTAGCCATGCTAGAATTTGAAGTCAAATATTCCAGTGAACCATGTCAAAATCAAGCCGGTTAATTTTTTTTTCACCCGACCAAGATCTTTCTGATTTTTTTTCAAAATATAAGTATCGTTGCTAAAATAGTCGTCGGTCTTTTATATTGAATTCAAAATAAATTTAATCAAGTTTTGCTTCTTCTTCTTCAGGGCAATTTCAATTGGGAATTGGAATATATTAGATAAACTAAATTTCTGAAAACGCCGTCTATCCTGATCCCTCCAACTCTCGCCATCTTGAAAGTTTTGAACTTCTGTTCTTCTTTTTGTTCTTTGATTTATAGTATTCGCGTCTCATACTTTGCCTAAAATCCATTTCCTCCTTTAGGTGTGTTAACATCCTGCATAGGTAGCACTTGTGAGCTTCTTTATCTCTTCTCTGTTATTTTAAAAGACTTCTGATAAAATCACCTTTTTTCAAAATTATTTTGCTATGTCTTGGATTATTCTTCTAGTCTCGCTCTCTCGTAATATATTTGGGTTGGTTCTCCAACATGTTTGCTTCGGGTGGGGGGGGGGGGGTAATGGAATGGCGCTTTCTGGCTTAAGTTTGAGAGGAGCAATCAAAGCCGTATGATCCGTGAAAAAAAAAGGCACACAGTAGGTCGACATGATGTCTTGGTAAGCTTTTCTTAGGCTGTTGGGGCTTCCAAATGCGCAAATCCGGGTTGCAACGGTTGCTAGCAACCTAGTAAGAGACGATCACGTCCAATGTTAAGAAATATAAAAACCCATAGTTCCTAACAGAGGAGTCAGATCAAAACAAAAAGTATACCATTAGAACCGCCTTCTCCAAAACCCATGTATAGGAAACTTTCTGTCCCTTGGCTTGAACAGCAAGGAAAATATATTGGCTTGAAAATCATAACAGTAAGGAACGAACTTCAGCCCATAGTAACTAAGATTATAATTGAATTATATTAAAAGATGATCATTAGAAGAACAAACCGTTGCATATATTATACTTAGTTAGCAGCCTGATTCTTTGAGGCTCGTACATAAAGAACCTATACAATTTATTATAAATGGGGCCTATGCTAGTTTCATCGGATATAGCTGAAAACCTAGTAAAGAACAAACCACGGCACAAAATAACTAAAAGTTAAGATAGTAAAATCATCTTTTGAATGGAAGTTAGTTGCCTGACTTTTTGAGGTTCGTCTCTTGCTTTACAAAACTATACTGGTTGGAAACTATACTGGTATAGGAATCTTATAAATAAAACTATACTGGTATAGGAAATTTATAAGGGAAATTTTGTAGTAAAGAACAAACTGAAGCCCAAAGAAACTGCACCCTGTGGCTCACTCATATAATCTTCATTATTTTAATTAGGATGTAAATAAGACGAGTTTCTATTCAAAATTTTAAATTTAAAAGATTTTGCTTTAAGTTCAACATTAAAAGTTCTCCCCGACAGGGAATCGAACCTAGTTCTCCCACGTGACAAGTGGGTATGCTTACCATTAGATCAGATAAAGAACGAGCTCTAGCCTATAGTCCGGGTTGCAGCCGTAGCTAGCAACCTAGTAAGAGACGATTACGCCCCATAGTAAAAAATAAAGTAGCCCATAACTCCTGAAAATAGATCAAGATCAAAACAAGAAGTACACTATTAGAACTGCCTTGTCCAAAAGCTCTAAATAGTAAACTTACCGTCCCTTGGCTTGAATAACAAGGAAAATATATTGGCTTGAAAATCAAGAAAATTGGCTGTAACCACGATATTCTCCACATATGGAATCTTTTTTTCTTTCCGTTTTTTCCCTCCTCGGCTAGCTGGGCACTGAAAAATCATAGAGAGCTGTATAATGGCTCATTTTAAAGGAAATTGCTACATCTAGTGCCTTTTGTAATTAAAAATTATAAATTTTTTTTTCAAATAGAATAAATTTTGACAAAAAAACTGTATTTTCATGTACAAGCTTGATGAATGACATTATAAATGTATATAGATTATAAGCATATATGACGTAATAAGTGAATGCAATATTTATACACGTTCATCTCTCGACAAGATAATTTTATTTTAGTTCCAAGTTCCAGATCGCTAAAGTTATTATGTAAACTGCAAAAATATTTATGTTGACTGAGCAATAATTTTAATTTATTAATTAAAACTAGAAACATTCCTGAAAATTTAAAAATTTGATTTATTTTTTGTTAGGTTATGGGTACTTGATGAATTAAGAATTAAGCCTGAAGTGGATTGAAAATTAATATTAATAGATTATGGATGATCCTGATATTTCCTCTGGCCACTATGGAGAATTGCCATTAAACCAAAGCCAATTGAAGACCCAAAGGAAATATTCAAATGTTAAAGATTTAAATAAGATGGTAAAAGACACTCTTGTGTGGGCGCAAGGACGCTTGCATACTTGTAGAGGCAAAGGGAAACAATGTTTTATATTAATCCGTCAGCAAGCTTATTCAATCCAAGGAGTTTTGGCTGTTGGAGAAGGTGTTAGCAAGCAAATGGTCAAATTCACTACTGGGGTCACAAAAGAATCGATTATTGATGTTCAAGGGTATGTAAAAGCAACTGAGCGAAAAATCGAAAGTTCTACCCAAACTGATGTTGAACTCCATATCACTGATATCTTCGTAGTTAATAAAGCTGAACCAAGACTGCCATTGCAAATAGATGATGCTGCCAGACCAGTAACAACTGTTGACGAAGACAAAGAAGCTCCCTCGATAGTTGTAAATCAGGACACGAGACTGGATAACCGTGTGCTTGATTTAAGAACACCAACAAACCAAGCCATTTTCAGATTGCAAGCTGGCATTTGCAAGTTGTTTAGGGAAGCACTTGATGGAAGGGGTTTTGTTGAAATTCACACCCCGAAGATAATTTCAGCAGCTAGTGAAGGCGGTGCCAACGTATTTGAGGTGTCTTATTTCAAACAGAAAGCTTATTTAGCGCAATCTCCTCAGTTCTACAAGCAGATGGCAATTGCTGCAGACTTCGATAAAGTTTACACAATTGGAGCTGTATTCAGAGCTTAAGATAGTAACACCCACAGGCATCTAACCGAATTTGTGGGCCTTGATCTAGAAATGGCATTTAAACATCATTACCACGAAGTTCTTGATGAAATTGGGGCCCTCTTCATTGGAATTTTTAGAGGATTGCAAGAGCTGTACAAGGATGAAATTGCGGCCATCTATCGTCAATTTACAGCCGAGCCATTTGAGTTTTGTGATCCCCCTCTTAGACTTGAATATAGAGAGGCGGTGGAAATTCTGAGGGATGCTGGCGAAGAGATGAATGATGAGGACGATTTATCGACCCCTCAAGAGAAACTCCTAGGCAGGCTTATCAAATCCAAGTACGGGACAGATTTCTATATTTTGGACAAATTTCCATTGGCAGTGAGGCCTTTTTATACAATGCCAGATCCTAACCATCAGAAATGGTCCAATTCCTATGATATTTTTATGAGAGGAGAGGAGATAATGTCTGGAGCTCAAAGAATACATGATTCACCAATGATTATAGAAAGAGCTAGACATCATTCTGTTGATTTGGAAAAGGTGAAGGGTTACATTGATGCTTTTCGATATGGCTGCCCCCCTCATGCTGGCGGAGGAATTGGCTTAGAAAGAGTGGCAATGCTCTTTCTTGGACTGGACAACATCAGAAAGACGTCAATGTTTCCTCGTGATCCTAAAAGGCTCACTCCTTAAATATGTTGTTTGTTTGTTGGGATGCCATTTTATGCAGGTCACTTACACTGAATAAAAAATGTGTACCAGAAAAAAAAAATGGGTACTTGATAGGAGTCTTAAGAAGTGTTAATTTTTTGTTAGTTTTTATAATAAGGAATACATTAGCTAGCTGCCTGATTTCATACAAAGGATCGGTCACGTTAATCATTATAAATGGGAATTATTCAGGTTTTATCGGTATCATGGCTGTAGAGATTGATGAAACCTAGTAAAGAAAAAAACAACGTGCATATTGGGCTTAGTTTTATGCCTCATTCTCCGAACTTTGTCTCTTACTATTCCAAAAAAGAAAAAACCGAAAGCTTTTTCCTGTTTTTATCTGGGCTGTAGTGGTAGCTAGCAACTTAGTAAGAGACGATTACGTTCAATACTAAGAAATAAAATTTGCATTAAAGAACGAACTATATCCTATAGTAATTTCATCCAGGTTACAGTGGTTGCTTGAACCTAGTAACAGACGGTCCCGTCCAATACTATAAAATATAATAACCCATAACTTCTAAAAATAGATTCAGATCGAAATCTAGGATACAGCGGTAGCTCGCAACCTAGTAAGAAGTTATTATGTAAACTCCAAAAATATTTATGGTGTTTGAGCAGTCATACTAATTTTTCAATTCAAATTAAAAGACACCTGAAAATTTTTGAATTAGTTTTTTTTTGTTCGATTGAAACAACGAAAGTTTTATCTCTCACTTCAAAGTTATAATTGTCTCCTGGAACCCAACTTTTCGCTTAACTTCTAAAGTGTGTATCTTTTATGCTATATTTTCGAAAAAAAGAAATTCAATTTTTTATTTTATTTTAGTTTACATTTCAGAATCGCTAAGGTTATTATGTAAACTGTAAAATATTTGTGGTATCCGAGCAATAATGTTTATTTTTTATTTCTAACTAGAAAAATACCTGAAAATTTAAAAATTAATTTTGTTTTTGTTAGGTTCTTGCTACTCGACGCATGACTGTAACTCGTCAAGTTGTTTTATACTAAGTAGTTTATACATTAACAAGATATTATAGTCTCAAGAAAACAAAATGAAAGAAAAAGGAACCGAGAAAAGTATTAGAGTCGAGCAATCCAAATATCATAGACAGCGCAATAGCGCTGCCTAAGTAAAGAACGATGCTGGTACAATTTTTTTTTTTTTTTTACCGGGGCACTTTGTATCGAAAGAATTGTCGTAGAAACTTCGAAAAAGGCTAATGCGATTGGAAATTAGAAGACCTTGTGCCCTTTTTACTAGTGGAAAGCGATAGGTGGTAAACTAACCCCCCTCTCACGCCCACCATTTCCCTGAACACATCCATTCAAAATTTTGGGATAGTTATTCTGTTCAATGTAGTTGAAAGGTCACGAAATAATGGCTTTGATGATGACAAACCCCACACAGCCTCCGGGGCAAATATTGTAAGTTATGTCCTGGGTGCAAATAAGGTTCTTATAGAAGTGCTGTCATAGAAACTTATAAAAGGATTCATTCAATTGGGAATTGAGAGGGCTAGTGGCTAGTCTGTGGAGGGGGCTGTCATCGTCAAACACGAAATTTCCAGAACTTTCAACTCCGTTGAACAAAATGGCTATCTCAAAATTTTGATTGGATGGGTTTGGGGAAATGGTGGACTTGAGAGGGGGCTTAGTTGCCCTCCAATCACTTTCGACCATTGAAAAGGACTCTAGCCCTTCCAATTTCCAAGCAAATGAGCCCTTTCTGAAGTTTCTACGACAACGCTTTCTATAAATACCTTATATGACCCCGATGCCTAACTTACAACCCTTGCCCTGAGGGCTGTGGGGGTTGTCATCCTCAAAGACCTAATGAGCCCTTTTTGAAGTTTCTACAACAACGCTTTCTATACTAACCTTATATGCCACCAGGGCGTATCTTACAACCCTTGTCCTGAGGGGTCGGGGAGTGTCATTCCAAAGACATGATTTTTAGACCTTTCAACTACGTCAAACAAAATGGCTATCTCAATTTTTATTGGATGTATTCGGGAAAATGGTGGGTGTGAAAAGGGTGTTAATTTTCCTCCAATCGCTTTTCATTATTAAAAGAGGCACAAGCCCTTCCATTTTCCAATCGAATGAGCTATTTCGAAGTTTCTACGATAATTCCTTCCAATACGAAGTGCCCTGGTAAAAAAAAATACATTGTGCCAGCATTATTCTTTACTTAGGCAGCGCTATTGCGCTGCCTATGATATTTGGATTGCTCGACGCTGATGCTTTTTCTCGGTTTCTTTTTCTTTCATTTTGTTCTCTTGAGACCATAATATCTTGTTAATGTATATACTTCTTAGTATAAAATGACGTGACGAGTTAAAGTCTTGTGAGCCCTTCATCTCTTAGATAATTATTTTCAGAATTTAAAAATTATTATTGTCAAGACATCACTCCAAAATAAAAAGTAATATGTATCTCTTCGTGGAGTTACTATTCCCTGATATTTATCCCTTAGTTGATAAGCAATTATTATTTTAAGCCTTCGTCTCTTAAATAATGATTTTCATAAATTAAAAATAATTATTCTAGAAACATCCGTCCAAAATAAAAAATAATCTGTATCTCTTAATGGAGTTTGCATTCCATGAGATTTATCCCTTAGTTGATGGGTAATTAATATTTCAAGCCTTCATCTCTTTTCAATAATTAGTTTAAAAAATTTATAATAATTATTCATATGATATCTTTCCAAGATCAAAAATAATATGAATATTATATCTGAGATACTATTTCCAGAGGTTTATCCCTTGATTCATAGTTAGACCATACTTTAATCATTCATCTCTTTTAAATAAATATTTTCAAAAATGTAATATAGTTATTCTCAAAACATCCCTCCAAAATAAAAATTAATATATATCTCTTAATGGAGTTACCATTCCCTATGATTTATCTCTTAGTTAATTAGCAATTAATATTTTAAGCCTTTATCTCTTTTGAATAATTATTTTATCGAGTGATAAACGCTCTCATCTAAACCTCCACACGTAGGACAAAAATACGGACCAGCCTTGGACCTTTCCCTCCCGATAAACTTTCTTCTTTGGCCCAGTGGTAAACCATCAACCCTCATTTCAGTTAATAATTTCGTTTCATTTTTTCTTCAACCCCACCTTAAAAAATAAAACTTCACCCAAAATGTCCTTCAACCGACAATAAGGACCCACTGAATTCAAAAGCGAATGTTGGGCCTGCCATGCCTGAGGTCCTGTCATGCCTGTATTTCATGGTCCTGTTTAAACAGTTATTTTATCAAGTGATAAACGCTCTCATCTAAACCTCCACACATAGATCAAAAATAAGGACCAGCCTTTGACCTCTTCCTTCCGAAAAACTTTCTTCTTTTGCCCAGTGGTAAACTATCAGCCTTCATTTCAATTAATAACTTTATTTCATTTTTTTCATTTTTCATTTATTTCATTTTCAAACCCACCTTAAAAATTAAAACTTCACCCCAAATGTTTTTCAACCGACAATAAAGACCCACTGAATTTGAAAGCGAACGCTGAGCTTGCCATGCATGTATTTCTTGGTCCTGCAAAACGCTTTCAACTAATCTACTTACTTGGTCCCCCCCATATCCTTGAGCCCTAAACCATTCCCCCACATATGTCTTAATCCACATTGATCTAAGACACTCTTAATATGGTAAGGCCACCCCCTACCTGAGCTGTCTTTCAAAATTTCTAAATTTACAGCCTTCATCTCATACACCCAAGGCATCACAACAATTTTTTCTCAAATCCTAGCCATGTTAATAAGTCTACGACTTCTTAAAGAAAACAAATCTATATCACCTCTAACTTGACTTACAAACCTTTCCCCAAGGGCTGTGGGGGGCTATGTTATCCACAAAGACATAGGTACTGGGTTTTTCACTTAGGCTGAATAAAATGGCTATCTAAGAATTTTGATCGGTCTACTTTTAGGAAAAAAAGGTGGTTGGGAGGGGGCCAGTTCCCCTCCAATCTTTTTGGTCACTCAAAAGGAGCGTTAGAACTTTTAATTTCCGTTCGAATGAGCCCTTTCTCGATATTCTAGGACTAATGGTTCGATGTGTTCACCCTTGGAAAAAAATAAATAAACACGTATCCGTGATCTGTCTTCGGGCAAAAAATACAAAATTCCAAATTTTTGCAGATGAAAGCTTGAAACTTCGACATCAGGATTCTCGGATACGCTGATGCTGTGATTTTCATTAAGATTCCTTGACTTATAGGGGTGTTTTCCTCTTTTTTGAAAATCAGGCAGATTTTCTCAGGTTTATACCTTTTAATGTGTAGCACTAAACTTAATGAATATTATATATTTGGAACCAACATAATAAGCCAATTCTGTTGATACATCAATTGATATCAAAATTCCATGTCTTAGAGTTTTGGTTGCTATTGAGCCGCATTGCTCCCTACTTACAGTTTGTTACCACGAACTATTTGATATAAGCACAACAGCTTTCAATAAAATGGAAAACAAACTGAAGTTCAAACTTTGAACTTGTCACTTAGAAACATACTTGTTTCAAGTGTTCCATCAGTTGTTCTTGCACATTGGATTGCTTGCACTATCCATGCTAAAATAGGAATGTCTTTGGTTGTTCGGGTGGGGACTGTATACCTCTGGTTAGGGGTTTTCGACCATGGCGATTTCAATGGTGTACTTTTTATTTTGATCCAATGCCAGTTTCGAGAGGTTTCGGGCTTTTTTTCGGAAATAAGGGAAATTTATTTTGGTGCTAAGATTAACCTTGAAGTTTAATGGAGGTAATAATTAACATTGCTGAATCAGCATCAAATAGTATTTTGCGTAGAATGGTTTATCTAAAACACTTTTCTTATTTTTGGTTACTGTAGACCGAGATTTGCTCTTTACTAGGTTGCAGCTACTGATGCATCCATGGTGTCTAAAATTCGTTGAATACAAACACTGACAAATCACTAGAGTCAATTTTTCTACTGACTTTTACTATGAAGTTCTTTCCACTCTTTTGCAAACTGCCCAACCTTACTTATTTTGTTCTAAGATCTAAGGTACCAGTACGGCAAACTTCTGGATATGTTTTGGACCAGCATTAAAGCTAATATTGAGCTACAGGTTCTCAATCTCCGAAGGATGTCTTGTAGTTAGACTAGTGTTTCTTCTTAGCTGAAAAAGAATTATTTACAAGAGCTAGCTAAATCAAATAAAGTAAAAACTATGTCTCTAGTGCTGCCTCCAGATCAGATTTAGCTTCTGCCCACTCGTCACATACACTTTCTTCATCCAACTTGTCAGGGTCATCTATATCAGAAGCGGTAATAGCAATATCCTCATTTATGACATCGGGTAGATCATCTTAGTCTGCATCAATCTCTTGCTCTCTACTTAAGCCTTCTTCCAGTTCATCATTGTCGTCAGATTCACATGCAACAACTTGCTCTACATCAATTTCTCCCCCGAACTTGAGAGCATTAGTTACACAAAGGTGAAGGAGATGAAGAAAGCAAGAAGACCTTTCAATCACCCCAAGGAAGCAAGTTTAACAATAGCGTGAACGCAAGCACTTAAAACGAAATAAAAACAACAGAAAAAACAGGTTAACAAAAAACAGAACAGAAACTGAAACAGGTCTGACTAAAACAGATGTCTTGTTTCTGTTTTCTGTTCTGTTTTTTTGAAAAACAGAAACAGAAACAGGGTGACATAAACAGAAACAGAAATAAAAACAGAAACAGTGCCGATGCTTATTGCTATCACAGATAACAATAGCCTATTCAAGTTTCTCACCTAGGCCTTGTGTTTTGAGACGAAAGTAGCCATGCTAGAATTTGAAGTCAAATATTCCAGTGAACCATGTCAAAATCAAGCCGGTTAATTTTTTTTTCACCCGACCAAGATCTTTCTGATTTTTTTTCAAAATATAAGTATCGTTGCTAAAATAGTCGTCGGTCTTTTATATTGAATTCAAAATAAATTTAATCAAGTTTTGCTTCTTCTTCTTCAGGGTAATTTCAATTGGGAATTGGAATATATTAGATGAACTAAATTTCTGAAAACGCCGTCTATCCTGATCCCTCCAACTCTCGCCATCTTGAAAGTTTTGAACTTCTGTTCTTCTTTTTGTTCTTTGATTTATAGTATTCGCGTCTCATACTTTGCCTAAAATCCATTTCCTCCTTTAGGTGTGTTAACATCCTGCATAGGTAGCACTTGTGAGCTTCTTTATCTCTTCTCTGTTATTTTAAAAGACTTCTGATAAAATCACCTTTTTTCAAAATTATTTTGCTATGTCTTGGATTATTCTTCTAGTCTCGCTCTCTCGTAATATATTTGGGTTGGTTCTCCAACATGTTTGTTTCGGGTGGGGGGGGGGGGGGGTTCATGGAATGGCGCTTTCTGGCTTAAGTTTGAGAGGAGCAATCAAAGCCGTATGATCCGTGAAAAAAAAGGCACACAGTAGGTCGACATGATATCTTGGTAAGCTTTTCTTAGGCTGTTGGGGCTTCCAAATGCGCAAATTCGGGTTGCAGCGGTAGCTAGCAACCTAGTAAGGGACGATCACGTCCAATGTTAAGAAATATAAAAACCCATAGTTCCTAACAGAGGAGTCAGATCAAAACAAAAAGTACACCATTAGAACCGCCTTGTCCAAAACCCCTGTATAGGAAACTCTCTGTCCCTTGGCTTGAACAGCAAGGAAAATATATTGGCTTGAAAATCATAACAGTAAGGAACGAACTTCAGGCCATAGTAACTAAGATTATAATTGAATTATATTAAAAGACGATCATTAGAAGAACAAACCGTTGCATATATTATACTTAGTTAGCAGCCTGATTCTTTGAGGCTCGTACATAAAGAACCGATACAGTTCATTATAAATGGGGCCTATGCTAGTTTAATCGGATATAGCTGAAAACCTAGTAAAGAACAAACCACGGCACATAGTTACTAAAATTTAAGATAATAAATAATCTTTTGAATGGAATTTAGTTGCCTGACTTTTTGATGTTCGTCTCTTGCTTTACAAAATAAGAAAAAGCCACAGGCTTTTTCGTGTTTGGAAACTATACTGGTATTGGAAACTTATAAAGAAAACTATACTGGTGTAGGAAACTTATAAAGGAAACTATACTGGTATAGGAAATTTATAAGGGAAATTTTGTAGTAAAGAACAAACTGAAGCCCAAAGAAACTGCACCCTGTGGCTCACTCATATAATCTTCACTTTTTTAATTAGGATGTAAATAAGACGAGTTTCTATTCAAAATTTTAAATTTAAAAGATTTTGCTTTAAATTCAACATTAAAAGTTCTCCCCGACAGGGAATCGAACCTAGTTCTCCCACGTGACAAGTGGGTATGCTTACCATTAGATCAGATAAAGAACGAGCTCTAGCCTATAGTCCGGGTTGCAGCCGTAGCTAGCAACCTAGTAAGAGACGATCACGCCCCATTGTAAAAACTAAAGTAACCCATAACTCCTGAAAATAAATTCAGATTAAAACAAGAAGTACACTATTTGAACCGCCTTGTCCAAAACTTTATATAGCAAACTTACTGTCCCTTGGCTTGAATAACAAGGCAAATATATTGGCTTGAAAATCAGGAAAATTGGCTGTAACCACGATATTCTCCAAATATGGAATCTTTTTTTCTTTCCGTTTTTTTCTCCTCGCCTAGCTGGGCACTGAAAAATCATAGAGAGCTGTATAATGGCTCATTTTAAAGGAAATTGCTACATATAGTGCCTTTTGTAAATAAAAATTATAAATTTTTTTTTCAAATAGAATAAATTTTGACAAAAAAACTGTATTTTCATGTACAAGCTTGATGAATGACATTATAAATGTATATAGATTATAAGCATATATGACGTAATAAGTGAATGCAATATTTATACACGTTCATCTCTCGACAAGATAATTTTATTTTAGTTCCAAGTTCCAGATCGCTAAAGTTATTATGTAAACTGCAAAAATATTTATGATGACTGAGCAATAATTTTAATTTATTAATTAAAACTAGAAAAATTCCTGAAAATTTAAAAATTAGATTTATTTTTTGTTAGGTTATGGGTACTTGATGAATTAAGAATTAAGCCTGAAGTGGATTGAAAATTAATATTAATAGACTATGGATGATCCTGATATTTCCTCTGGCCACTATGGAGAATTGCCATTAAATTAAAGCCAATTGAAGACCCAAAGGAAATATTCAAATGTTAAAGATTTAAATAAGATGGTAAAAGACACTCTTGTGTGGGTGCAAGGACGCTTGCATTCTTGTAGAGGCAAAGGGAAACAATGTTTTATATTAATTCGTCAGCAAGCTTATTCAATCCAAGGAGTTTTTGCTGTTGGAGAAGGTGTTAGCAAGCAAATGGTCAAATTCACTACTGGGGTCACAAAAGAATCGATTATTGATGTTCAAGGGTATGTAAGAGCAACTGAGCGAAAAATCGAAAGTTCTACCCAAACTGATGTTGAACTCCATATCACTGATATCTTCGTAGTTAATAAAGCTGAACCAAGACTTCCATTGCAAATAGATGATGCTGCCAGACCAGTAACAACTGTTTACGAAGACAAAGAAGCTCTCTCGATAGTTGTAAATCAGGACACGAGACTGGATAACCGGGTGCTTGATTTAAGAACACCAACAAACCAAGCCATTTTCAGATTGCAAGCTGGCATTTGCAAGTTGTTTAGGGAAGCACTTGATGGAAGGGGTTTTGTCGAAATTCACACCCCGAAGATAATTTCAGCAGCTAGTGAAGGCGGTGCCAACGTATTTGAGGTGTCTTATTTCAAACAGAAAGCTTATTTAGCGCAATCTCCTCAGTTCTACAAGCAGATGGCAATTGCTGCAGACTTCGATAAAGTTTACACAATTGGAGCTGTATTCAGAGCTTAAGATAGTAACACCCACAGGCATCTAACCGAATTTGTGGGCCTTGATCTAGAAATGGCATTTAAACATCATTACCACGAAGTTCTTGATGAAATTGGGGCCCTCTTCATTGGAATTTTTAGAGGATTGCAAGAGCTGTACAAGGATGAAATTGCGGCCATCTATCGTCAATTTACAGCCGAGCCATTTGAGTTTTGTGATCCCCCTCTTAGACTTGAATATAGAGAGGCGGTGGAAATTCTGAGGGATGCTGGCGAAGAGATGAATGATGAGGACGATTTATCGACCCCTCAAGAGAAACTCCTAGGCAGGCTTATCAAATCCAAGTACGGGACAGATTTCTATATTTTGGACAAATTTCCATTGGCAGTGAGGCCTTTTTATACAATGCCAGATCCTAACCATCAGAAATGGTCCAATTCCTATGATATTTTTATGAGAGGAGAGGAGATAATGTCTGGAGCTCAAAGAATACATGATTCACCAATGATTATAGAAAGAGCTAGACATCATTCTGTTGATTTGGAAAAGGTGAAGGGTTACATTGATGCTTTTCGATATGGCTGCCCCCCTCATGCTGGCGGAGGAATTGGCTTAGAAAGAGTGGCAATGCTCTTTCTTGGACTGGACAACATCAGAAAGACGTCAATGTTTCCTCGTGATCCTAAAAGGCTCACTCCTTAAATATGTTGTTTGTTTGTTGGGATGCCATTTTATGCAGGTCACTTACACTGAATAAAAAATGTGTACCAAAAAAAAAAAAATGGGTACTTGATAGGAGTCTTAAGAAGTATTATTTTTTTGTTAGTTTTTATAATAAGGAATACATTAGCTAGCTGCCTGATTTCATACAAAGGATCGGTCAAGTTAATCATTATAAATGGGAATTATTCAGGTTTTATCGGTATCATGGCTGTAGAGATTGATGAAACCTAGTAAAGAAAAAAACAATTTGCATATTGGGCTTAGTTTTATGCCTCATTCTCCGAACTTTGTCTCTTACTATTCCAAAAAAGAAAAAAACCAAAAGCTTTTTCCTGTTTTTATCTGGGTTGTAGTGGTAGCTAGCAACTTAGTAAGAGACGATTACGTTCAATACTAAGAAATAAAATTCTTAAAGAACGAACTTTAAGAACGATTAAAGAACGAACTATATCCTATAGTAATTTCATCCAGGTTACAGTGGTTGCTTGAACCTAGTAACAGACGGTCCCGTCCAATACTATAAAATATAATAACCCACAACTTTTAAAAATAGATTCAGATCGAAATCTAGGATACAGCGGTAGCTAGCAACCTAGTAAGAAGTTATTATGTAAACTCCAAAAATATTTATGGTGTTTGAGCAGTCATACTAATTTTTCAATTCAAATTAAAAGACACCTGAAAATTTTTGAATTAGTTTTTTTTTGTTCGATTGAAACAACGAAAGTTTTATCTCTCACTTCAAAGTTATAATTGTCTCCTGAAACCAAACTTTTCGCTTAACTTCTAAAGTGTGTATCTTTTTGCTATATTTTCGTAGAAAAGAAATTCAATTTTTTATTTTATTATAGTTTTCAGTTCAGAATCGCTAAGGTTATTATGTAAACTGTAAAATATTTGTGGTATCCGAGCAATAATGTTTATTTTTTATTTCTAACTAGAAAAATACCTGAAAATTTAAAAATTAATTTTGTTTTTGTTAGGTTCTTGCTACTCAACGCATGACTGTAACTCGTCAAGTTATTTTATGCTAAGTAGTTTATACATTAACAAGATATTATAGTCTCAAGAGAACAAAATTAAAGAAAAAGGAACCGAGAAAAGTATTAGAGTCGTGCAATCCAAATATCATAGACAGCGCAATAGCGCTGCCTAAGTAAAGAACGATGCTGGTACAATGTTTTTTTTTTTTTACCGGGGCACTTTGTATCGAAAGAATTGTCGTAGAAACTTCGAAAAAGGCTAATGCGATTGGAAATTAGAAGACCTTGTGCCCTTTTTACTAGTGGAAAGCGATAGGTGGTAAACTAACCCCCCTCTCACGCCCACCATTTCCCTGAACACATCCATTCAAAATTTTGGGATAGTTATTCTGTTCAATGTAGTTGAAAGGTCACGAAATAATGGCTTTGATGATGACAAACCCCACACAGCCTCCGGGGCAAATATTGTAAGTTATGTCCTGGGTGCAAATAAGGTTCTTATAGAAGTGCTGTCATAGAAACTTATAAAAGGATTCATTCAATTGGGAATTGAGAGGGCTAGTGGCTAGGCTGTGGAGGGGGCTGTCATCGTCAAACACGAGATTTCCAGAACTTTCAACTACGTTGAACAAAATGGCTATCTCAAAATTTTGATTGGATGGGTTTGGGGAAATGGTGGACTTGAGAGGGGGATTAGTTGCCCTTCAATCACTTTCGACTATTAAAAAGGACACTAGCCCTTTCAATTTCCAATCAAATGAGCCCTTTTTGAAGTTTCTACGACAACGCTTTCTATAAATACCTTATATGACCCCGATGCCTAACTTACAACCCTTGCCCTGAGGGCTGTGGGGGTTGTCATCCTCAAAGACCTAATGAGCCCTTTTTGAAGTTTCTACAACAACGCTTTCTATACTAACCTTATATGCCACCAGGACGTATCTTACAACCCTTGTCCTGAGAAGTCTGGGGGGAGTGTCATTCCAAAGACATGATTTTTAGACCTTTCAACTACGTCAAACAAAATGGCTATCTCAATTCTTATTGGATGTATTCGGGAAAATGGTGGGTGTGAAAAGGGTGTTAATTTTCCTCTAATCGCTTTTCATTATTAAAAGAGGCACAAGCCCTTCCATTTTCCAATCGAATGAGCTATTTCGAAGTTTCTACGATAATTCCTTCCAATACGAAGTGCCCCGGTCTAAAAAAATACATTGTGCCAACATTATTCTTTACTTAGGCAGCGCTATTGCGCTGCCTATGATATTTGGATTGCTCGACGCTGATGCTTTTTCTCGGTTTCTTTTTCTTTCATTTTGTTCTCTTGAGACCATAATATCTTGTTAATGTATATACTTCTTAGTATAAAATGACGTGACGAGTTAAAGTCTTGTGAGCCCTTCATCTCTTAGATAACTATTTTCAGAATTTTAAAATTATTATTGTCAAGACATCACTCCAAAATAAAAAGTAATATGTATCTCTTCGTGGAGTTACTATTCCCTGATATTTATCCCTTAGTTGATAAGCAATTATTATTTTAAGCCTTCGTCTCTTAAATAATGATTTTCATAAATTAAAAATAATTATTCTAGAAACATCCGTCCAAAATAAAAAATAATCTGTATCTCTTAATGGAGTTTGCATTCCATGAGATTTATCCCTTAGTTGATAAGCAATTAATATTTTAAGCCTTCATCTCTTTTAAATAATTATTTTCAGAAATTTAAAATAATTATTCCCAATATATACCTCTAAAATAAAAAATAATATGTATCTTTTGTAATTGAGTTACTATTTCGAGAGGTTTATCCCTCAATTCATAGTCAATTCATACTTCTATCCTTCATCTCTTTTAAATAATTATTTTCAGAAATTTAAAATAATTATTCTCAAAACATCCCTCCAAAATAAAAAATAATATATATCTCTTAATGGAGTTACCATTTCCTATGATTTATCTCTTAGTTAATTAGCAATTAATATTTTAAGCCTTTATCTCTTTTGAATAATTATTTTATCGAGTGATAAACGCTCTCATCTAAACCTCCACACGTAGGACAAAAATACGGACCAGCCTTGGACCTTTCCCTCCCAATAAACTTCCTGCTTTGGCCCAGTGGCAAACTATCAGCCCTCATTTCAGTTAATAACTTTATTCCATTTTTTTCAAATCCACGTTAAAAAATAAAACTTCACCTCATATTTCCTTCAACCAACAATAAAGACCCAGTAAATTAGAAAGCGAATGTTGGCCCTGCCATGCCTGAGGTCCTGTCATGCCTGTATTTCATGGTCCTGTTTAAACAGTTATTTTATCAAGTGATAAACGCTCTCATCTAAACCTCCACACATAGATCAAAAATAAGGACCAGCCTTTGACCTCTTCCTTCCGAAAAACTTTCTTCTTTTGCCCAGTGTTAAACTATCAGCCTTCATTTAAATTAATTACTTTATTTAATTTTTTTTCAAACCCACCTTAAAAAATAAAACTTCACCCCAAATATTTTTCAACCGACAATAAAGACCCAGTGAATTCGAAAGCGAAAGCTGGGCCTGCCATGCATGTATTTCTTGGTCCTGCAAAACGCTTTCAACTAATCTACTTACTTGGTCCCCCTATATCCTCGAGCCCTAAATCATCCCCCCACATATGGCTTGGTCCACACTGATCTAAGACACTCTTAATTTGGTACGGCCACCCCCTACCTGAGCTGCCTTTCAAAATTGCTAAATAAAGCAGCCTTCATCACCCGTACCCTAGGCATCACTAAAATTTTTTTTCAAAGCCTAGCCATGTTAATTAACCTACGACTTCTTAAAGAAAACAAACCTAAATCACCTCTAACTTGACTTACAAACCTTTCCCCAAGGGCTGTGGGGGGCTATGTTATCCACAAAGACATAGGTACTGGGTTTTTCACTTAGGCTGAATAAAATGGCTATCTAAGAATTTTGATCGGTCTACTTTTAGGAAAAAAAGGTGGTTGGGAGGGGGCCAGTTCCCCTCCAATCTTTTTGGTCACTCAAAAGGAGCGTTAGAACTTTTAATTTCCGTTCGAATGAGCCCTTTCTCGATATTCTAGGACTAATGGTTCGATGTGTTCACCCCTGGAAAAAAATAAATAAACACGTATCCGTGATCTGTCTTCGGGCAAAAAATACAAAATTCCAAAATTTGCAGATGAAAGCTTGAAACTTCTACATCAGGATTCTCGGATACGCTGATGCTGTGATTTTCATTAAGATTCCTTGACTTATAGGGGGTGTTTTCCTCTTTTTTGAAAATCAGGCAGATTTTCTCAGGTTTATACCTTTTAATGTGTAGCACTAAACTTAATGAATATTATATATTTGGAATCAACATAATAAGCCAATTCTGTTGATACATCAATTGATATCAAAATTCCATTTCTTAGAGTTTTGGTTACTATTGAGCCGCATTGCTCCCTACTTACAGTTTGTTACCACGAACTATTTGATATAAGCGACTTACTTGGTTCCCCCATATCCTCGAGCCCTACTAAACCATCCCCCCACGTATGGCTTGGTCCACACTGATCTAAGACACTCTTAATTTGGTACGGCCACCCCCTACCTGAGCTGCCTTTCAAAATTGCTAAATAAAGCAGCCTTCATCACCCGCACCCTAGGCATCACTAAAATTTTTTTTCAAAGCCTAGCCATGTTAATTAACCTACGACTTCTTAAAGAAAACAAACCTAAATCAACTCTAACTTGACTTACAAACCTTTCCCCAAGGGCTGTGGGGGGCTATGTTATCCACAAAGACATAGGTACTGGGTTTTTCACTTAGGCTGAATAAAATGGCTATCTAAGAATTTTGATCGGTCTACTTTTAGGAAAAAAAGGTGGTTGGGAGGGGGCCAGTTCCCCTCCAATCTTTTTGGTCTCTCAAAAGGAGCGTTAGAACTTTTAATTTCCTGAGCTGCCTTTCAAAATTTCTAAATAAAGCCGCCTTCATCACCCGCACCCTAGGCATCTCTAAAAATTTTTTCCAAAGCCTAGCCAAGTTAATTGACCTACGACTTCTTAAAGAAATCCGACCTAGATCAACTCTAGCTACTATACTACTTGTGTTCTTACTTATCCCTATACACCTCTTATAATATCCTAATTACACTGTTTCAAGCCTATCTCCCTCCACATACCCCCAAACCTCAGAACCATAGGGCATTATACCTACGATTTTTGTCCTGAAAACCTCTTGAATTACTTTGATCTTTTTAATATTTCTACGCTGACTTTCCCTCCCGATAAACTTTCTTCTTTGGTGCAGTGACAAACTATCAGCCCTCATTTCAGTTAATAACTTCATTCCTATTTTTTTTTTCAAATCCACGTAAAAAAACAAAACTTAGCCCCAAATGTCCTTAAAGCAACAAGAAAGACCCAGTAAATTCGAAAGCGAAAGCTGGGCTTGTCATGCATGTATTTCTTGGTCCTGTAAAATTCTTTCAACTAATCTACTTGGTCCCCCCATATCCTCGTGCCCTACTAAACCATCCGCCCACATATGGCTTAGTCCACAGCCTTTGACCTTTCCCTCCCGATAAACTTCCTTCTTTGGCCCAGTGGCAAACTATCAGCCCTCATTTCAATTAATAACTTCGTTTCATTCTTTTTTCAAACCCACCTCAAAAAATAAAACTTAACCCCAAATATCCTTCAACCAACAATAAAGACCCACTGAATTCGAAAGCGAATGTTGGCCCTGCCATGCCTGAGGTCCTGTCATGCCTGTATTTCATGGTCCTGTTTAAACAGTTATTTTATCAAGTGATAAACGCTCTCATCTAAACCTCCACACATAGATCAAAAATAAGGACCAGCCTTTGACCTCTTCCTTCCGAAAAACTTTCTTCTTTTGCCCAGTGGTAAACTATCAGCCTTCATTTCAATTAATTACTTTATTTCATTTTTTTTCAAACCCACCTTAAAAAATAAAACTTCACCCCAAATGTTTTTCAACCGACAATAAAGACCCAGTGAATTCGAAAGCAAACGCTGAGCTTGCCATGCATGTATTTCTTGGTCCTGTAAAATGCTTCCAACTAATCTACTTACTTGGTCCCCCCATATCCTCGAGACCTAAACCATCCCCCACATATGTCTTAATCCACATTGATCTAAGACACTCTTAATAGGGTAAGGCCATCCCCTTCCTGAGCTGTCTTTCAAAATTTCTAAATTTACAGCCTTCATCACCTACACCCTAGGCATCACTAAAATTTTTTTTCAAAGCCTAGCCATGTTAATTGACCTACGACTTCTTAAAGAAAACAGACCTATATCAACTCTAGCTACTATATTACTTGTGTTCTTACTTATCCCTATACACCTCTTATAATATCCTAATTACACTGTTTCAAGCCTATCTCCCTTCACATACCCCCAAAACCTCAGAACCATAGGGCATTACACCTAAGATTTTAGTCCTGAAAACCTCTTGAACTACTTTGATCTGTTTAATATTTCTACGCTGCCTTTCTTTCCCAATAGACTTTCTTCTTTGGTGCAGTGACAAACTATCAGCCCTCATTTCAATTAATAACTTTATTTCTTTCTTTTTTCAAACCCACCTCAAAAAATAAAACTTCACCCCAAATATCCTTCAACCAACAATAAAGACCCAATGAATTCGAAAGCAAGCGCTGGGCCTGCCACGGATGTATTTCTTGGTCCTGTAAAATGCTTTCAACTAATCTACCTGGTCCCCCCATATCCTCGTGCCCTACTAAACCATCCGCCCACATATGGCTTAGTCCACACTGATCTAAGACACTCTTAATTTGGTACGGCCATCCCTACCCTGAGCTGCCCTTCAAAATTTCTAAATAAAGCCACCTTCATCTCACGAACCCAAGGCATCACTAAAAAATTTCCCAAAGCCTAACCATGTTAATTAGCCTACGACTTCTTAAAGAAAACAAACCTAAATCACCTCTAACTACTATACTACTCCTTAGACACCTCTTATAATATCCTAATTGCACTGATTCATCTCCCTTCACATACCCCCAAAACCTCAGAACCATAGGGCATTACACCTAAGATTTTAGCCCTCAAAACCTCTTTAATTACTATAATCTTTTTATTACCCTAAGATTACATCTTAATACCATATTACAACATGCCTTTCCTTTCTCAATCCTACTTTCTATATGGATACTAAATAAATTTCCTTTCGCCTTAAGCGTAACACCTAAATATGACCATTCCTCCACTAATCTAACCCTTCTAGCCTTAAAACTAATTTTGACATCCTTCTCAAGTCTACCCCATTTACGGAATACTAACACTATGGTTTTATCCACGTTAAGTTCTAACTTTTCCTATCCAAATAATCCTCTAAAATGTCAAGTAATTTCTGAAGGCCCCTTGTAACTAAAAATGAACTGTTACACTTTCACTGATGTACAACAAACTTATACAATTGATTCTAAAGGAAGCCGTATTAAAAAAATAGAATTCCCATCATAACACATTCCAAGCACCGTTATATTTTCATCATAAGGTCATTGGGTAAATCTAGGTTAGAAACAATAGGTCTGACGTCACTCCTTGTCTGAGTCGATACACGGCCTCTACTGGCCTGCTTGTCCTCCAATCTCTTCTGACTTTAAAAAGGGCACTAGAATTTGTAATTTTCGATCAAACTATCTCTTTTGAAAGTCAATGATATTTCTAGATATTATAGAATGACACTACCTATTATATTGCTTATATGCCCATTTTAAAACCTGCATGCATGTTGTTTTTTTCGTTTAATTGAAACTCCCCTAAACGTTCATTAAGAATTTCACCTTAATACCCTTAGCGTCATTAATTACAGTAACGGTAGTATTAACAGTAAAGACATAGTTCCTTCTGGCTAGTTCAAAATACGCCAAAACTTACCCTTAAGGGTCTAACTTAATAATGTAAGCCGTTTTTCAAATGTTGCTGTCACCTTTTTGAAAATCTACATGCTCATAGTTAGTTTTAGTTTGACATCCACCTAAATATCAGAGGCAACGCTGTAGCGTTGCCTATAGTAAAGGCCATACAGCTCCAATGTTTTATTATTATTAATTAAAAAAACTTTCCGAAAAATAAGTTTTTCAAAGGAAAGAAAAGGCTATTTTTAACTTAAGCTCAGTATATACAAATACCTGTTAAAATTCAAACTAAAAACGACCAGACATTAATATTAAAGAATAAATGATACCCAAAACGAACATAAATTAAATAAACAATCATAGCAAAAAACATACAACAAGTAATAATATAAATGAATAAATAGATCTTAATGCGAGTAATGCTTAGATTGAATATGAAAATCAAGCTTCAAACGAAAACAAATATTTTGCTATTAAAGCATAAATGAAACTTAAAACGAACAGAAATTGAATAAACAATCATTGTGAACAAACAAACAATATATATTAATGTAAATGAATAAATAAATCTTAAAACGAGTAAAACTTAAATTGAATATGCAAATCAAGTTTGAATCGAATAAAAATAACTACAAACAAGCGTTTGGGTATCGTCTCACTGCAGAAGCCTAAAACCTACTGCTTCATTGGCGCGTTACTGAAAACAGTTCTTTGAAAAATTTTCACTTTTGTAACTTTAAGAAATCAATAATTAATTAAGATTTTAGGGAATAAATATCAGCATATGTATATTAAATTGACAATGCACATTTTTTTCAGTAAACTCATTTGAATTTTTTTCAGTAAAGTACGAATTATATTCTGGCTTTTAGAAAGCATGTTTTGCAGGGGGTTTTGAACCCTACTCACATTAATTTATGCTCGTTTTGAGTTTGACTAATATTTATTTTAATTTTTGTTCGTTTTGGGTTTCATTTATTTATTGATACTGATTTGGGGTATTTGTATGCTTGGTAGATTATATGATAGTCCGGACACCATGTGTTGAAATGTGAACCATACCACGACGGAATGGGGCTGCTATGAGAATTAGCCTACCCTCCACCCCCTAAATTGACCATGCGGATTCAAAAATACCAATGGCACTTGCTTGCGAGTGGTAGAACACTCCGAAACTTGACGTTTTATTATATTTCTTGTTCCATGCAAGAAAATGCATGTTCCACAAAGTTTGATGTGCGGTTTTCCGCTCAAATAGAAATGCCTAGAAGCCATAGAATATTTTCATAACAAACTATCACGATTAGTTACAAAAAATGGCAGAGTTAAAAAAAATGGCAGAACTATATGAGTCTTGAACAGTCTTGGAAAGTATAAACAAAATCAAATTGAATATTGGATATATAATGATATTTATTGTTGACAGATCCATCAGTTCAAGATTTTTTTTTTTCACTGTAATTTTTATTTTCATTTTCAATGCTGTAAGAACTGGAAAATAATAAATTTGTAATATACGAGTAATTAGTTTTCAGTGAAGCACCAATGACGCAGAAGGCTTTAGAATTTTACAGTTAAAGAAGGGGGCAGTATCCAAATTTTGCTTGTAGTGAAACTATATTTGTCTTGACCAATCTTAAAAAGAACTAATAAATTAAACTGAATATTTGATGCATACTGATATTAATTGCTAAAAGGTCATCAAATCAAAATTTTACTGTACTTTTAATATTTATTTTCAATATTAGGTACAAAAGAAAACATTTGTAATATAATTCGTTTTCAGTAAAGCGCCAATGACGCAGTAGGTTTTAGGCTTCTGCAGTGAGACGATACCCAAACCCTTGTTTGTAGTTATTTTTATTCGATTCAAACTTGATTTACATATTCAATTTAAGTTTCACTCGTTTTAAGATTTATTTATTCATTTACATTAATATATATTGTATGTTTGTTTGCATTTATTGTTTATTTAATTTCTGTTCGTTTTAAGTTTCATGTATACTTTAATAGCAAAATATTTGTTTTCGTTTTAAGCTTGATTTTCATATTCAATCTAAGCATTACTCGCTTTAAGATCTATTTATTCATTTATATTATTGCTTGTTGTATGCTTTTTGCTATGATTGTTTATTTAATTTCTGTTTGTTTTGGGTTTCATTTAGTCTTTAAAAGTAATTTCTGGTCGTTTTGAGTTTGAATTTTAAAAGGTATTTTTATATACTGAACTTAAGTTTAAAATTGTTTTTAATTTTATTTTAAAAACTTGTTTTTCTGAAAGTTTTTAAAATTAATTTTTTTTCGTTTTTGGCTGCAAAAAGTTTCAAGTTTTTATGACATGGGGGGGGGGTGCTTACTGTCCGATTATTCTTGACTTTAAAAAACGGATCTAGAACTTTCAATTTAAATCGAATGAGGCTTTTTCAAAGTCTATACTATTACCTCTTTGATAAAAACCTTATATATGAACAATAGACAGCTTGCATAACTTGTGGACAGCGATTGACAACAATGAATGGATTGAAAAAATAGCTCCAAGAAGGGTGTTTAGACCATTTTACTTGCTGACACAAAGTGATCACGACTGTTTGGAATTGACCTTAATAAGAATTTGTGTGCCAAAGCAATTTTGCATCTATCACAGAGTATGTATTTTAACCTTATAATTAGATAATTATAATAGATTTCCTGTGTGTTTTTCCCATACAAAACCCCTTCCCATAAGTTATAAACCCCCCTTAATAAGTTATGCCCCAGGGCATAAATTACAACGCCTACACTTGGGCCCTGGTGGACTGTGTCGACACCGGAGTTTTTTGTTATTAGAACTTTGAACTATTTTAACAAAATGTCTATCTCAAAATTTTTATCTGATGCATTTAGGGCGTGGAGGAGGGAGAGGGGCTAGTTGCCCTTCAATCTCTTTCGATTCTTAAAAAGTGAACAAGAACTTTCAATTTTCAATCAAATGAGCCCTCTCTAAAGTTTATACGAGTATCCCTTCCATAAGAAATAATATGAAGGATTCGGAGAATCCTTAAATTAAAAACCTTCCCCTGAGGGCTTTGGGGAGTTGTAATCCTCAAATACCTAATTTCTAGAACTTAAAACTACGTTTAATAAAATGGCTGTTTAAAATTTTGATTGGATGCGTTTGGGGAAAAGGTAGGCGTGAGAGAGGGGTTAGTTGCCCTCAAATCACTTTTGACTGTTGCAAAGGGCACTAGCCCTCGGAATTTCCAATTGAATGAGCCTTTTTTGAAATTTGTACGATACCGCCTTCTATAAAAACCTTATATGTCCCCAGGGCATAACTTAAAACCCTTGCCTTGAGGGTTGTGGGGGATTGTCCTCCTCAAAAACATATTTTTATCTGGAAATCAACTACGCTACACAAAATGGCTATCTCAAAATTTTGATTAGATGTGTCTGGGAGAATGATGGGCATGGGGGGGGGGCTAGTTGCCCTCCAATCACTTTCGACTATTAAAAAGGGCACTAGCCCTTTGAATTTCCAATTGAATGTGCCTGTTTTGAAATTTGTACGACAACGCCTCCTATAAAAACCCTATATGCCCCCAGGGCATAACTTAAAACTCTTGCCCTGAGGGTTGTTGGGGAGTGTCCTCCTCAAAAACATATTTTCTATCTGGAAATCAGCTACACTGAACAAAATAGCTGTCTCAAAAGTTTGTTTGGATGTATTTGGGGAAAAGATGGGCGGGGGGGGGGGGCTAGTTGCCCTCCAATCACTTTCGACTATTAAAAGGGGCACTAGCCCTTTATTTTCCAATCGAATGAGCCTGTTTTGAAGTTTCTACGACAACGCCTTCTATAAAAACCTTATATGCCCCCAGGGCATAACTTAAAACCCTTGCCCTGAGGGTTGGGGGGAGTGTCCTCCTCAAAAAAATATTTTCCATCTGGAAATCAACTACGTTGAACAAAAATGGCTATCTCAAAATTTGGATTGGATGTGTTGGGGGGAATAATCGGCGTAGGGGGGGGGGCGTGTTGCCCTCCAACCACTTTTGACTATTAAAAAGGGCACTATCCCTTTGAATTTCCAATCGAAGGAGCCTTTTTTGAAATTTCTATGACAACGCCTTCTATAAAAACCTTATATGCCCCCAAGGCATAACTTAAAACACTTGCCCTGAGGGTTGTGGGGGATTGTACTCCTCAAAAACATGTTTTTTATCTGAAAATCAACTACGCTGAACAAAATGGCTATCTCAAAATTTGGATTGGATGTGTTTGGGGGAATGATGGCCGTGGGAGGGGGGCTAGTTGCCCTCCAATCACTTTCGACTATTAAAAAGGGCACTAGCCCTTTAAATTTCCAATCGAATGAACCTGTTTTGAAGTTTCTACGACAACGCCTTCTGTAAAAAACCTTTTATGTCCCCAGGGCATATCTTAAAACCCTTACGCTGAAGGTTCTGGGGGATTGTCCTCCTCAAAAAAATATTTTCTATCTGGAAGTCAACTACGCATCACAAAATGGCTATCTCAAAATTTTGATTGGATGTGTTTGGGGAAATGATGGGCGTGGGGGGGGGGCTAGTTGCACTCCAATCACTTTCGACTATTAAAAAGGGCACTAGCCCTTTAATTTCCAATTAAATGTGCCTTTTTTGAAGTTTCTACGACAACGCCTTCTATAAAAACCTTATATGCCCCCAGGGCATAACTTAAAACTCTTGCCCTGAGGGTTGTGGGGGAGTGTCCTCCTCAAAAATATATTTTCTATTTGGAAATCAACTATGCTGAACAAAATGGCTATCTCAAAATTTTGATTGGATGTGTTTGGGGGAATGATGGGCGTGGGTGGGGGGGTCTAGTTGCCCTCCAATCACTTTTGACTATTAAAAAAGGCACTAGCCCTTTGAATTTCCAATTGAATGTGCCTGTTTTGAAGTTTTTACGACAATGCCTCCTATAAAAACCTTATATGCCCCCATGGCGTAAGTTAAAACTCTTGCCCTGAGGGTTGTAGGGGAGTGTCCTCCTTAAAAACATATTTTTTATCTGGAAATCAACTACACTGAACAAAATGGCTATCTCAAAAGTTTTATTGGATGTGTTTGGGGAAATGATGGGCGTGGGGGGATAGTTTTCCCTCCAATCAATTTTGACTATTAAAAAGGGCATTAGCCCTTTAATTTCCAATCAAATGAGTCTGTTTTGAAGTTTCTAAGACAACGCCTTCTAAAAAAAGCTTACATGCCCCCAGGGCAAAACTTAAAACCCTTGCCCTGAGGGTTGTAGGGGAGTGTTCTCCTCAATAATCTATTTTCAATGTGGAAATCAACTACGCTGAACAAAAATGGCTATCTCAAAATTTTGAATTGAATGTTTTAAAAAGTAGATACGTCTTTCATTTGTCACAACAAAAGCATCTGGAATTTTCTTTATTATGGCACGAGTTCCCCTATTTTTTTTTATTTATTGCTTTTATTTTTCAGTTAATGTTGGACAGTTGGAACAAAAGCATTTTTTCATCAATTAAACAGAAATTACAAGACGCGGCTATGCATTTGGTGTATAAGGAAAGGTGCAATGAGCAATTTGACTCAAATCTAGTTATTGGAGTTAGGGAATCTTATGGTAAGTAATTTTTGTTGTTTCTTTATCTGTTTACTTTTACCCTATAATTTGTTTTAAGTCAGATTTGAAATGTTGAATCGAAATAAAACCTGGTAAGGTTTGGAAGCTCCCAAGGTATTTTTCCATTGACGTATCTCAATTATTATTTTGTTCTTACACAATCTGATTCGCTAAATTGACCCAATTTCTTAGTTAAGCGATGAGATGCATTTTGCTATTAAGTGATCCTAGGCTTTGAAGGGATGGAGTGAAACAGTATAGCAATAGTATTATGTTGCCCTGCCGAGCTTAAAAGACGAATCTCAATTTTTTTTTTTTCGTTATAATTATTTGAAAGTAAGTCAACGGTATTCTTAAATAAGGAATCCATATTTCGTTCGCTATAAATCCAGTACTGAGATAAGAGGCACATATTGGTATTCACTAAATAGTTTACATAACACCAACCATATCCCCTCCCACTGAATCCTGTTAGCACACTTTGCACAGAGTGTTAAATTAAGTATATTTATTGTATAACTTTCTTTGTAGTTTTCTTTTAATAAATTTTTTAAAGAATCTATTTTGGAAGTTTTAAAAGGAACACTAAATTTTTTTTGTGCATTACACTTGAATAACAGGAAATTTTGATTTCTACGTTAAAAATTCACCCTTAAAAACCAAAGTTGAAAAGAAAGTGATGATTCATTTTTTTGATTGTTAATGTTTAAGGATGACAACCTTTATTCTCTTTCAGAAGCACTAAAAAATAAGCTTCAATTGAGACGAACGAAATAAAGTAGTTTTCCATTTTTTTTTTTTAACTTGGAAAAATAGACATCGCAGGATATTTCATAGAGATCGTCTTAGGGGCTAAGAAAAAAACAATAGACGTTCTTTTATAATCCTTTATAAAAGTGAGACGTTTGCTCTCTCATGAAGGATAATCTTGGTTAGCTTTAAGCTTTAACGTTGCTTTTCACTCTCCTGAAAAAAACAGTGAATAATTGTATTTTCGTATAGGTACTTAGGAATAAACTATTCCATCGGGCAGGAGTGTACCCTTGGAATCTAATAAATTTTATAAACCATGGAAAACAAAATAGTTTGAAAAAGCAGTGTGTGTTCTAATGCTTGCTATCTTTTGCTACTAAAACAGGACACTTGAACTAAAAATTTTCTGTTTGGTTAACTAACTCTCAGTTTTTTTATGTTCGCTAGTCTTGCTCAGTCCTTCCTAAAAAAAAATTGGGGGAAGTAAAAATTATTGGGAGGGGATCCCATGAATGTGTTAGCACTCAAAAGTTTTAGAAATAAGAGGGTGTTTCCTGTCCTCCTAAAGACACATTCTTAACGCTTTACCTAGATATATTCTTTAAAAAAGTGTGGCTTGGGAAGTTGCCTTCCCCATCATCTTAAAATTTACTGTGTTCTGTACAAAAGTACCTGCTTCAAACGCTGGAAAATGTTTATGTACTGCATTTAGACCTCTGCTTCACTAAAAACAAAACTGTAGAAAAACTGAAAAGCATTGATATTTCTAAAATTCAATATTGAGCCCCTTTGACATAATTTCTATGTACATAAACGTTGATGTTTCTGAATGGGACCGTCATTTCCCCAAACACTTCCGATCAACATTTTGATATAGCAATTTTGTTGTACGTAGTTGAAGGGTCCGGAAATTATGTTTTTGAGTATGACAACCCCCACAGCCCTCAGGGCTAAGGTTGTAAGTAATGCCCAGGGATATATAATGTAACATAGAAAGTGTTGTCGTAAAAACTTTAAAAGGGCTCTTTCGATTGGAAGTTGAGAGGGCTATTACCGTTTTTAATTGTCGAAAGTAATCAGAAGGAGAATTGCCCCACCCCCATCATTTCCCCAAACATTTCCGATCAGCATTTTGATATAGCCATTTTGTTCAACGTAATTGAAATGTCTAGAAATTATGTTTTTAAGGATGACAACCCTCCCCCAATAGCCCTCATGACAAGGGTCGTAAGTTATGTCCTTGGGGCATAGAATGTTTTTATACAAAGTTTTGTCGTAGAAGCTTCAAAAAGGGCTCATTCGATTGGAAATTGAGAGAACTAGTGCCTTTTTTATTAGTCGAAACTGATCAGAGAGCAAATATATATATATATATATATATATATATATATATATATATATATATATAAAAATATATATATATATATATATATATATATATATATATATATATATATATATATATATATATATATATATATATATATATATATATATATATATATATATATATATATATATATATATATATATATATATATATATATATATATATATATATATATATATATATATATATATATATATATATATATATATATATATATATATATATATATATATATATATATATATATATATATATATATATATATATATATATATATATATATATATATATATATATGTATATATATATATATATATATATATATATATATATATGTGTGTGTGTGTGTGTGTGTGTTTGTACAGAAAACGTTTGTATTCTAGTAAATTTGTGTTCAAACGCTTGTGATCAGCTTCAAATCTACAGAGATCATTTTGAAAAGGCCTATATTGACTTTACTCGAAGCTTTTACCTACGGCAGGCTGGAAGCTACCTTGCAGAGAATGGAATGCAAGAATATATGAAGTATGCAGACGCTAAACTCAAAGAAGAAGAGCAAAGAGCAAGTAAATACTTGGAGCCAGGGCCTGAGAGCCAGATAAAGGTATTACTGGTCGACGTGTTTTTGTCTCAAGAGTACCAATGGTGGTATTTAATGTAGTTTAATCGTGTTTTCAAGTATGTATTAAGAATTTATCCCTCACCCCCATTCTTTTAAGTTTTTCATTTCAATTATTTTTCTAATAATCTTTTTTTCGCCATTTGTCCTTCGTAAATTAAAAACTAGAGTATTATAACTGTGATGGAACCAAATGACCTAACTCAAATTATATCGTTGCTAATACTGTACAGGCAACGTGCAAAAGATATGTATTGACGTGTATAGACAAGCATAAGCATCTTCTTGGGCAACATGCATTAATTTGAGCGATATTTCTGTTGTGAGATAAACCAATAAACAAGTAATTGCGAGTTCTTTGTATCTGGATAATAGTATATTATATATTTACAAATTTATTTCTTTTAATTTGATGTTAGCTACAAAATGCCTGGAAAATGCTTAAATCGCAAAACCAACTTTTTTTTTTACTGTGGTGAAGTGATACTAAAGTTCCAAAGGTGAAACCCTCACTCTATTAGTAAAAATTTGCTAAGAGCTTTATTTTGGGTGTAAATTGGGGTACTAAGCAAGGGCTTGGGCCCCACATATGTGTTGTTTATCGTGTAGTAGGCTTCTAACTGCATGAATTAATGACACATGCCAGATGGCATTTGCTGTACCTATGATTTTGGGGGGCGGGGACCCATAGATCACTTCTCTTATTGTTATTTCTGCTTTGAAAGTATTAAAGAGATTACGTCAAAACATACAGTGGCTTACCCTAGCTTGCATTCTGCAAGGAAATCAGTCACACACTACAAAGAATTGTCCATACCAACTCCGTAAAGTGTGATATAATATGAAGAGAGCTCAGGTTCTGATGGAAGTAAGGAAGAAAAAGAAACAGATTTCGGTGACACGAGTTTTCAGCGAAGCTATTCATCTTATCCTCGTTTTGTTGAATCAAGAAGGTCTTAAGGATCTCGTACGAGATTTCCAAAAACCAGTCTGATGTGCTTGGTTTTGGGCTGAAGGGGTGGAATCTTTTTCAAAAGAAAATACATATTTGTACCCATCGTATTCATCATTCTTAATTTAAGGACTATTTTGCTAAAAAAAAAAGTCTTCTGTAATGACGTTTTTTCTCTTATGGAGATATTTGGTATTAAACATAATCAACAGAATAGTGCTAGTTTATTGATTCCTCCAAAGCTAGTCAATAAGCAGTGCTTCTGTACACCGGCATTAAGTTCCCATCAGTACCACCGACTCACTCTGCTAGCATGAAAGGAACAAACAAAGACCAGATTTATATTTTCGAAGCTTGAATTTGCAGTGTATGAATTGAGTGTTTGTGGTGATTTGAAGGCTAATGCACTTATTCAAGGTCTGCAGCTTAGCTACGCAAAGTACTGTTGTTTTTTGTGTCGTTGAGATAGCAGGGACAGAAAAAAAGGAGTATATTAAAAAAGAATGGCCTAAACACGAATCATACATTCCTGGACAGAAAAAAGTGAAACTTGACGCACAGTTTAATCTAAAAATGTGTTTCGACCCCGTTATATATCAAGCTAGGATTAGTAAAGAATTTCTTTAAAGTCATCACAGTACTCCTAACTAATATTCTTTACTTCAAAAAGAAGTTCCCTAAAATTAGCAATGCAAAAGGTAAATACGATCCCTAATACGTGATGTTAAGCTCAAGTAAGTATTGTATCCTGGAGAAAGTAGCTTGTCAAGCATTCAAAAAAGTTATTCATTGCTTTTTTTGGGAACTCGAAAAGCAGAAATTACCATGATATTGTCAATGATCTTGAAACATTTTATTAAAGTTTGGGTTGTAATATGTTTTTTAAAATACACTTCCTGCACTCGTACCCACATTTTTTCCTGGACAATCTTGGCACTGAGTGATGAACATGGGCAACACTTCATCAGGAAGCAAATTGAATTCTAATATGCTAGCAAAAATTAGGTTTTTATAGGCCAAATGAAAGTACTGAAAAAAAACAACAAAAAACAAAGCGAATATTTCGAGAGGACAAACGCCTCTCTTCTTCAGCGCGAAACGAAATAATGTATCCAAAAGCAAACGCGGAAAGTCAATGTGAAAAGAATAAAAAAACCAAAGAATAAAACAAAAATTTAAAAGATGAATAAAATTCAATAAGAGCCAAAAATTAAAAGAATTAAAACTAAATACCTAACAACCATAAAAGCGAGTTATTCGCCAATATCCGCGATTTGCACAAAAATCCAAAAAATTATGAACTGCCATCGACGGATACTAGCGAACAACTGAGAGAGAAAAGAAAACAATTCATTCACTCAAAAAAAACAAAACGAACCAGCAATTAAATAAGTTGGAGAACTATGTCATCTGACTTCGGGTTTTAATTAATGCATTTCTTGCAGACACCCTTTGAGACCTAAGGGGTTGTTCACGTGTTTGATTATATGACTGGGAAAGTGGTTCAAGGTTTATTTCAGGGATTACTAAAGTATCGGCTTCTCTTTTGAAAAAACTGAAATATGACTCGTTTATTCTTAAATCACCAGAATCCCTGTTCAAAGCTAGACCTAAATGTTGGTATTTATAAATTTCAACAGCTTCTCTATAGTGATGATGAGTTACGTTAATTTGATCCTTGGTTAGTGCCTGTTTTGCTATGATGCGATAGACTGAAGCAATTAGGATAGGCTGCTAAATTTTTAGCTTACACAGTTATGCTGTGTCGAGTAAAAATTGGTGTAACAGCTCTAAACTAATTCGATATTGTTTTTAACAGTAGAACTCAGCTTAAAAGTATGTCATAAGGGCACCCGTTCTACCGGTTCTAGGAATCTTGCACATGAGCACCGGTGTGTAGATCCCCAAAGATTTGGGAATCCGGTATGTGGATCCCCTTTGATGTATGTATTCTTGTGTAATGTATACCCTTCAATAGTCTGACATTATAACAGTGCTGGGACGGATCCAATCGCGTATAAAATTGTTTCCGCTGATACTTCTGACACAGGAATTATGAAAAAGAGGTTTGACCCTTTTTCTTTTCCTCAAAAAACACACTGTTCGTCAACAAATCTTCTTCTGCTGCACTTTCGTTTGCCAATTTTAGTCTCGTAGATTTCAACGGCTTTTCCCGGACCTCCTAAATCCTCACTATTTTTATCGACAAGGTCCAAGCGAATCTAGATAATTCAGCGAATCTAGAGCAGTTGCTAAAGATATGCCCAGCTCATTCACCATTAACTTCTGGACAAAACCAAATTTTGTCATTCTACACAAAGTGTTAATTTTTCAGCAACTTCCCTCCTTAAAAGAACTGGGCTGCCACACCAACTATCTTTGCGAATTGATTGTTTAAAATCAAACTCTATTTGTTTTATTTTTCCTATTGTCACTCGTAGTTGTCGTTTTTCCGCATCGGACACTATTTATTGTTTCATCAAAATAGTACTCCTTTCCAGAAGTTGTACAATAAGCTATATTTTGTAAAATTTTGTGATCTAAAAATAATTGTTGAATGTTTACATCAGATGGATAAGATACTATGAAAGTTGTTCAATTAAAAATAACAGCAAATGACCGTGTGCTATATGAGGAGATTTTAAATTAATTTTGCTCATAAAGAAACCATTGAGGATTATTAAAACGACCCTATAGTTACATGAAAATATAGATGACCATCATTATTGTGAATATTTCATATACGAAGCCATGCAATTTAAAGAGCAGAGAAAATTATTGTATATTTTTTTTAGGTAGAAAATGAAAGTGGAAGTGCTTCGATTAGGTGTTGACTACAGTTTTTCTGTATGTTCAGATATACTTGTAGAAATGAAGTACCAAACTTGTACCAAACTTGTAATTTCTTTTTAAGATAATAACATACCTGGATTTTTGACTTGTCATTGCTGCCTGCCTAAATGTTTGCGAGGCGGGAGTGTATATAACCTTTTCCTGTGGATGACAAAGCTGCTATTATAAAAAAAAAAGTACTGTAAATACATGTCTCAAATAATATATTGCTACTAACACGTTTGATAATGATTAAAGGAATGTAGATGATGCTTTTTTTTATTAAAAAAAAACAAATCAAAAACGTTGTTCGTTAGTTGGCGTTTTATTGGTCCTCTGCGTTTGCGCTTATTGGCACTTGGTCCTTTTGCGTTTATTTGATCCTCTGGAAGTAAATACGAAGGTTGCATTATATTTTGTTCATCTCTATGTTCTGTCAACCGGTGTGACGGTTTTCAGTTGGTTTTTTTTATGTTGTTGATTATGTTTATTCATATTTTACTTTACTATGACTATTTTTAATCCTATAAATATTGCTATTATTATTATCGTTTAATTAAATGCTTGAACGTGCGGTGTAAAAGGTAGACAATATGTTTCTTCTAGACAATTTATAACTTCTTTTCTTAATAAATTTAATTCATTTTAATTTCGATTTCCAGCTTCAGAATTGTTGTGTTGATGTATTAGTAACTGCCTTTAAAGAAACTCTTTTATCTGAATGCCCATCCTTAATAAGCACCAACGAAACGGAAAGGCTTCGACTGCTCTTTTCGCTTGTTGATCGTGTGCCTGGAGGAACCGAACCTTTGCTGACATATTTAGAAGATCATATATTTCAATCTGGACTTTCTGATATGATGGAAAACGCAAGCACAATAAATCAGGTAATTCTGAAACTTCAGTATGTAAAATAGTTGTTTTGTGAGATTCATAGTCTCTTGAGAAGTATTTATCAGTAGGAAAAATTGATCTATAGATTTCTATTATAATTCTGTTAATAAATAAGTGGAAAGTCGAGCATTTTTATAATGACATAAAAGCTTTTAAGGTGACATGAAAATTTGCCTTGTTGGCATGAATTTATTTGTCCTTCTTTCCTCCGTATCATGCCCTGGTATTCGAAGGAGACGTGCTGTGTGTTAAAGGTTTTTGTTTGTTTAATAAATGATATCGAAATTAAAAACACTTATAACTTTCTGTGAAGCCAGACAAAGGACTAGTGGCGTCTTAGAAACTATCAAGTATGTGCAGCCAGTTTTAATCAGGATTGAAAAAAATACTACAATTTGGATTTCCACATTTGGGTCTAAGTCAACAGAAAGTGTCAAAGTCATTACAACCACCTTAATGGTTGCACTATTGGCTTATTGAAGTTCAAAAGATGTCAGGTATCTGAATCTTTGAAACAATGAGTTGTGTATTTGTTCTTTGTAACTTGGTGCTATTTGGATTTGTTACTTGTTGTAAAATTAATTTAAAACTTTTCCCTGCTAAATTCCATTTGATTGATTCCTGGACAACTGATACGTTTTGTAATAAACACTCGCTCTCGGCTATGGAGATAGAGTGACACAGGCAAGGTTTTTCATCTATTTATTAGAACTATGCTAGGAAACTGACAAAGTTAATGTTTAAATAGTTTAATTTATAAGAGCAACAGAGGAACTTGATTTAGAATCAACACCAGTTGATTGTAACATTGGCATGTGGCATATTAGTGTAGCATTTGCATGTGGCTTATTCAACCAAAGAAAAATTAATTAAATAAACTGGAATTCTTATGAACTTCATGTCACTGTTATCAAAGCTTTAATCATGTAGTATTAAATGACCTGCTAAAGTACTTCTACTTGTTAATTCATGCTGCTGTTCTGATTTCTGCTCCGAAACTGGAGTTTAGCCCATCGTCCAAGGCTGGAGCTCAGTTCACTCAGATGCCTAGCCAGGATCTAATAAATCAATCTAAACTAACAGTCTTGTTTAGGTTGAGATAGGCACCCGACACTTAACTAAGTTAAAGCTTTTCAACTAAGTAGCATTCTGGATTACTTTTCTGTTATTTAAAACATCCTACATTTTCTGTCTTGTCTTGTGATAATAGTCTAGCTTTCTTATTTATATAGAAAAACGAGTATCTGTTTACAATGTCGGTTTATTTGAGCCATACCATACGTGGTCCACTTTCAGCAATATGCTCTCTTCCTCTTCTTCTTTTTTTTATCAAGTGACTGCTTCCGTTAGTAGTGTTTTTTCTTGTTCGTTATTAAATTGTATTTTATTTTACTGTCTCGGTAACATGCATTAATATTGACCTTGCCCTCCAGTTGTGTGTATTTCTTTTTTCTATGCGTTGTCTTTTGATTCCTAAGATTAGTTTTGAAATAGAAAATGATAGTAATAAAAGAAATGTTTGTAGACTTAGCTTAAAATTCTTATAATTCAGGTAATACTAAAATAACTGTTAAAAATGGCTTTTTAAAGTGTCTGACTCCCACCGGATTTCTGACACTAAAGAAATTAAAAAAAAAAAAAAAAACAAAAAAAAAACAGGTTACTTTGTTCGTTTTTCTTTTATGAAAATACCGTAAATTTGTAATTTTAAAATAGATTATTATATTATTGTATCCACAGTCTGCGAGAGCCGCAAATGCTAGGCTTCAGACCAAAAAACAATGTAAATGCTAAAAAGCAAATGGATTTGCAAATGCATCAGCAAATGCAAATACTAACGTTTGAGTAACGGGGGGGGGGGGGGTATTGGGTACCACTTATCCTAGAAACGGTGCCTCAGTGTAAATATCACAATAGTTACATTACTATTCTACCCCTTGTGCTTGACCTGGTTGCTTGAAAAGTTATAATAGAAGTGTGTATTGGCAATACGCTAAATTGATACTAATTGAAAGTTACAGCCATACTTGCCTAGAGAAATTTTTTTACTTCCTAATTATTTTGTTTTTAGGATTCTGAAAAATATGTGGAACAACTGCTTTCTTTATTTCGTCGATTCAGTAAGCTTGTGAAAGATGCTTTTAATGGAGACCCAAGATTTCTAACTGCGAGAGACAAAGCTTTTAAGAAAGTTGTCAATGATACTTCTGTATTTTCCTTAGATCTCCCTTCTCGACAAGTAAGTCAATTTCGAACTAGATCAAAAATTTTGATAATCTAAACATTTTTACATTTCTTTAAGAATGCTCTGTCTCATTTTTCATGGGTGTGTGTGACTTTCTAGACTACGCTAAAGATTGCGGACATCAATGATGAACCATTTTAGGCGTACCCTAGGGACGAGAGTAAAAGAAAGAAAAAGAATAAAGTGAATTTTTTCAGGTATGCTTTGGAACGAGCTCCTCTCCTCACGTACCAGCTCCCCTCCCCTCTCTGCCTTAAAAAGGATGTGGAATTTTGGGGTTTTTCTGGCACTTTATTTTGTCATATAATTTGTTGTTTTTTCCTAATTACTAGATAATTATTCTTTTTTCTGTGTACAAATGAAGATATCAATAAATCCGTGTGTATTTCACATTAATCAGCGCGTACTTTGCTTATAATGGTTTTGTGATTAAAAGCTTACATGTCGTCAGTTAATGTGTCTTGAATAAAACTATATGTGCCATGAACTGTCTTGAAAAGTACAAATAAAATCAAACTGAATGTTGATTCAGTTGTTGATTCTGAATGCTATTAATTGTTGAAAGATCATCAGTTCAAGATTTTATTTCACTGCAATTTTATTTTCATTTTCAATGCTGCAATAACTGGAAAAGAAAATATTTGTAATTATTTTTCGTTTTCAGTGAAGCACCAATGAAGAAGTTAGCTTTAGACTTTAACAGTTAGAGAAGGGGAAAGTATCAGAACTCTTGTTTGTAGGGAAGTTATATTTGTCTTAAACAGTCTTGGAAAGAACTAATAAAATCAAACTAAAATATATGATATATAATGATATTAATTGTTGAAAGCTCATCAGTTCAAAATTTAATTTTACTGTAATTTTTATGTTTATTTTCAGCATTGTAATAAGAACTGGAAAAGAAAACTTTTGTAATATAATTGGTTTTGAGTAAAGCGCCAATGACGCTGTAGGTTAGACTTTTGCAACGGAAGAAGGAGGCAAAAAAAAACCTCTTCGCAGAGATTTTTGTTCCTTCCAAGCTGGGTTTGTGTATTCAATTAAAGTTTCACTCGTTTTAAGATTTATTAACCCGTTTATATTAGTAACTATTGTTTGTTTGTTTGCTATGATTTTTATTTAATTTCTGTTCGTTTTAGGTGTCATTTACGCCTCAATAGCAAAATTGTTTTTTCGTTTTAAGCTTGATTTGCATGTTGAACTTAAGTTTCACTCGTTTTAAGATTTATTAACCCGGATCAAAATTTATTAAGGATCAAAGTTAACAAGGTATCAAAGTAAAAATAAGCAGCTTACATAACTTACAGCCCTTGCACCGTAAATCGAAGTTACTACGTAAATCACTAAATCCAAGTATCAAAGTAAACAAAGTATCAAAGTAACAATGATTAAGTTCCGTAACTCAGAGCCATTTCCCCGGGTTTGGGCGATGGTGGTGACCACCCCCTACATATAAACCTATATGCCCTTGGGGCATAGCTTAAAACAGTTGCCCTTACAAAAGTTGCCTATGTGGGGATGTGTCAGTCCGGAGTTTTTGATATTTGATATTTATTTCAATTCTTTGAACTGTTATTTGAACTATTTTGAACGAAATAGCTATCTCAAAATTTTGATTTGATACGTTTGGAAAAAAGGGCCCGGGGGGGGGGAGATAGTTGCCCTCTGATCACATTTGATTCTAGAGCAGGGCACTAGAAATTCTGATTTACAATTGAATAAGCCCCCTCCGAAGTTTATGCGACCATCCCTTCCATGAAAACCTTATATGCCCCCAGGGCACATATATAACACTTACCCCGGATTCTGGGGGTGGGCTGTTATCCCTGGAGTTTTTGTTATGTTATCTTTGGTTTATTTGGAACAAAATGGCTGCATAAAAAATTCGATTGGACGCATTTGGGGAAAAGAAGGTTGCGAGGGGGGGGGGCTAATCGCCCTTGGATCACTTTTGATTCTTAAAATGTGAATTAGAACCTTCAATTTCTAATCATTTGAATCCCCTCCAAAGTTCATACGACCACCTTATCAATAAAAACCTCATATGCCCCCGTGGCACAAGTCACAGCCCTTCCTCTGGCTCTGAGGGGAGGGGGTATGTTGACAGCGAAGTTTTCGTTATCTTATCGTTGGACTATTTCAAACAAACTGGGTATCAAAAATTTCATTTGATGCATTTGGGAAAAAGAGGGTATTTGTGTCAGGGGGAAGGGGTAAATGCCCTCCGTTAACTTTTGATTCATAAAAAGGTAACTAGACCTTTATATTTCCAATCAAATGAGCCACCATTGGAAGTTTATACGACCACCCAGTACATAATAAACTTTTACGTCTCTGGCGGATAACGTAAAACACTTGCCCCCGGGCTCGGGGGGGGGGGGCTGTGTCGACCACAGAGTTTTTGTTATCTGATATTTGAACTGTTTAAAAAAATAGCTACCTCTAAATTTGTAAGAACCATATATGTCCCCAGAGCATAACTTACAATGCCTGCCCCCCGCTCCGGGCCCTGTGGGGTTGTGTCGACACGGGAGCTTTTGTTATCTAACCTTTGAACTATTTTTAACAAAATTGCTATCTCAAAATTTGTATCAGATGGGTTTTGGGAAAAAAAGGCGTGTGGAGACTAGTTGCCCTCGGATCTCTTTTGACTATTAAAAAGTGAACTAGAACTTTCAGTTTCCAATAAGATGAGCACTCTCTGAAGTTTATACGAGCGTCCCTTTCCTAAGAACCATATATGTACCATGGATATAACTTACAACGCCCAAGGCCCTGAGGGGTTGTGTCGACCTCGGAGTTTTTGTTACGTGATCTTTGAACTATTTTTAACAAAATAGCTATCTCAAAAAAATTTTCGGGTGGGTTTGGGGAAAAAGGGTGTGAAGGGGGGGGGGGGGGCTAGTTGCCATTGGATCTCTTTTGACTCGTAAAACGTGAAATAAAACTTTCAACTTCCAATCAAATGAACCCTTTCTGAAACTTATTAGAGCATCCTTTCCATAAGAACCATATATGCCCCCAGAGCATAACTTACTACGCCTGCCCCCAGGCCCTGGGGTTTGTGTCGACACTGGAGTTTTGGTTATCTGACCTTTGAACTATTTTTAACAAAATTGTTATCTCAAAATATTTATCGGATACGTTTGGGGAAAACGGGCGCGGGGGGGGGGGGGGCTATTTGCCCTCCCATCTCTTTTGACTCTTAAAAACTTTCAACTCTTTTCCAATTAAATGAACCCTCTCTGAAGTTTATACGAACATCCCTTCCATAACAACCATATGTGCCTCCAGGGCATAAATTACAATAAGTTCCCCCGGGCCTTGAGGGATTGTGTCGACCCCGGAGTATCCGTTGTATGATCTTTGAACTATTTAAAAAAAATGGCTATCTCAAAGTTATCGGATGGGTTTGAGGAAAATAGGGCGTGGAGGGAGGTGGGCTAGTTGCCCTCCAATCTCTTTTAAAAGTGAACTTGAACTTTCAATATCCAATCAAATGAGCCCTCTCCGAAGTTTATACGAGTATCCCTTCCATAAGAACCATATATGCCCCCAGAGCATAACTTACAGCGCCTGCCCCCGGGCCCTGGGGGGTTGCGTCGACACCCGGGTTCTGTTATCTAACCTTTGAACTATTTTCAACAAAATGCCTGTCTCAAAATTTTCATCGGATGCATTTGGATAAAAGGGGCGTGTGGGGAGGGGGGGGGGGAGTAGTTGCCCTCCAATCTCTTTTAAAAGTGAACTTGAACTTTCAAGTTCCAATCAAATGAGCCCTCTCCGAAGTTTATACGAGTATCCCTTCCATAAGAACCATATATGCCCCCAGAGCATAACTTACAGCGCCTGCCCCCGGGCCCTGGGGGGCTGTGTTGACCCCAGAGTTTTCGTTGTATTATCTTTTAACTATAAAAAAAAGAAGGCTATCTCAAAGTTCTTATCGGATGGGTTTGAGGGTAAAGGGCGTGAAGGGGGGGGGAGGGGCGAGTGGTTCTCCGATCTCTTTTGATTCTAAAAAGTGTACTGTAACTTTCAATTTCCATTCAAATGAGCCCTCTCTGAAGTTTACACGAGCATCCCTTCCATAAGAACCATATATGCTCCCAGGGCATAAATTACAACGCCTGCCCAGGGATCTGGGGGCTATTGTTGACCCCAGAGTTGTATTATATGATATTTGAACTATTTTCAACAAAATGGCTTTCTCAAAATTTTTATCGGATGCGTTTGAGAAAAAAAAGTGCGTTATGGGGGGGGGGGGGCTAGTTGAAAATATAAGTTATAATTTGTGCAGTGGCGTAGCTAAAGGGGGTCAAGGGGCAAGGGGAGTCTCTGGGCGCAACCTTTTTTTTGGGGGGGGGGGCAAATTGTTTATTTTTTTTACTTGCGTTGTGTTAGCAATGAAAATGCGCAAAAAGCAACATTGTCACCCCACACTGAAAACCCTAGCTACGTCTCTGAATTTTTGAACATTTTTTTGCAGTTCTTTTCAGAATGCGATGTGACTGATAACAATTTTTCATAACATATTTTATGTCACTAGGAACACCCAACGTGTCTGATGCACCGCAAGCAGTAAATCATCCCTATACATTGTTAGCTTTTCTAAATTGCCCACAGTTTATGGTGCTTATTCTGCTTATTACCTATTTATTTATGATGCAGTTATTCCTTTTGACAGTTTGATGCATGTCGTTTGAATATCAAAGTATTACCTAAAAAAAAAAAAAAGAAATAGCTTATCTTTTAACCGAGAAATCACTGATATATTTGGAAGTTTTATAACGGTTTGAAAAGCAACAAATTAAATAGTTGATATGGTGATTCATCCCTGTATATGAGGTAGAACAGCCATCAACACTTTCTACCAAAAATAAATATTTATTTTTCTGACTACTTTTTGACTCCGGGAGGGGGGGGTAATAGATTGACGTTATTTGACCTCTATATTATTCTACGGGTACTATTGGCTTAAACTTTTATAGTGCAACAGTTTTAGCGAATAATAATTCCACTGGTAATCTGAATGTTAGCACATGGAAGTGATACCATATCGACTAGATTAATTTACGTATGTTTGCTAGCGCCAGAAATAGCCCTGAGCATCCTTAAATTTAGATGCCTCTAAATTTCTTGTGTACCGGAAATTAGCAAGCTGCTTCACAAACTCATTTCAGAGGAGAAACCCAGAAACCGAAGAAGTGACTTTAGTTTTTCTCTTTGTTTGTTCCCTCTCTGAGCGTCCAAGAGTTAGTAATTTATGCATTGTCGCAGGGAGCAGCAACACGAGTGCCTGAGTCTCGCTGTCCCGAGCTTCTTGCAAATTACTGTGATATGCTACTAAGGAAAACTCAACTTAGTAAGAGACTGACCCCAGATGAAGTTGATGCTCGACTCAAAGACGTTCTACTCGTACTGAAGTATGTACAGAATCGAGATGTTTTTATGCGTTATCACAAAACACATCTTACTAGGAGACTCATATTGGAGACTTCTGCGGATTCTGATAAAGAAGAAATGATGGTCGAGTGGTAACTTGTATTTAATTTTTTTGGCTTATGCTTGATTTCTACTATTTTCTATCATCTAGGATTATCACTGTCATTAATAATCTCAAAAAAAGAGGATGGCATTTTTGGAAAACATAATTTTGGGAGACTATAACTTGACAATTTGAAGAAAAATTAGATAGTGATTTTTCTTTTCTTTTGCTTGTTTATTGGTTTCGAGTGGTAGTTTTAAGTGTCGTGTTGCCATGGTTTTGTTTTGTTGCCATGGTTCTATAGTTTTTTTCTCTGTTAGTTTTTTTGTGACGATCTTTAGGAAATCGCGTGAAACTATCCCATTTTATAATCTGGTAAGTTATAATTATATATTGGTTTTTGGTGTTGTATTTTTATTTATTTATTTATTTTTTTTTTTGTCACCAGACATACACTATAAACATTTTTTTTTATATCAGCAGCTCCAATATGTTACTGCAAGCGAGAAAGGTGGATGATGAAGAATTTTTTTTTTCTTAATCACATGGCACATGCCGCTTTTTTGTTTACTACTGAAGGGGAAGTTAATTGTCTTTTCATTGAGGGAACATTTTAATGAAGCATAATTTGGTATCTACAAATACCATAAGCCCACGGCTGGTACAAAATTTACTACAACGCAATATTGAAAAATAAAATAAGGCCTTAAATCCAAACTGAAAAAAAAAAAAAAATGAAGAAAATGACCCCTGTGTGCCATACTCTAATTTACCAGCCTTCTAAACTTCTTTATCCCCATAACAATTATATTGCTTTATATAATATTCACCAATTTCTTTCTTTCAAATGTTAATAAAGTTAATGCGAACATAATGAGTGATTATATCTGATTTTTTTACTGTATGGCTGAACTAATAACTTAAATTTAAGATATGCTAAAGAAAAAAAGCTCAGGGTACTATCATTGACGGATGAGTGTTTCTTCCTTCGGTTAATTCCCTTTCTTTTAAGCCAATCTTCTTTCTATTGGTCTTTGGTACTGGTCTATTTAGAATATTTTCTAGGGATCCCTATCTTTAAGCTATGTCTTGGAGCTTTTTATTTCAAACTATGCTCTGAACAAACAGACTAGAAAACCAAACATGGCATTCTAAAACTTTGTGGAATATATGTTGAAAAAATGTCTTCAATAATATATAAAGTTGTTTTGTCTCCTAAGTATGCTAAATCTAAACCTATTACTTGCTACTCATTGCTTGCTAAATCTATGTATACATTTTGATTCAGCCTGGTATTGTGCTAGTATTTCCTACTTTTTAACTGTTTTGCTTTGATTGCTTATTTACTGTAGGAAAAAATATACATTTGCTAGGATACATTTTCAGGATACTAGGATTTACAGGATTTACATTTACAGGATACTAGGATTTACAGGATTTGCTAGGATACATTTGCTAGGATACAAAATATACATTTGCTAGGATACGTAGAAAACCTTTTGAATTCCCTTCCATGTTTTTGATTCAAGATAAAATAAGATTTATTCCAACAAAAGAAACGTACAGCAAATATGCATGCACTATTAATAGTCAGCAGAAATAATCAACATTAAATACTCTCCACAAGGCTCTATGGCCGGAAAAGGAGGGAGAAAGAAGTGGAATAGACTCCTCCCCCCAGAAAAACAAACAAACAGAAAACACATACACACGATAACATCAGCAAAAACACTCAACATTAAATAACTCCCTGCAAGACTCTATGGCCGCAATTATGGCTAGAAAAAAAGCTAAAAAACTTAACCATTTATCCTTGACTGCCCTCTGAAAACATAGACAGTGCAAATTGCTTTACATTATTATCAAACCAACTCAAACTTCTAACTAGTACTAGAGATATCAACCACAGGTGGGCGTTGAAGAAATAATAATAATGAAATAGAGATAAAATAACTAAAAATATATTTAAATAAATTACCCAGAGATCAGGAATTCTTTTACAATCCTTCTAAAGGTACCTAACGAATGACACTTCTAGCCAGATCAGGTAAGGTATTCCTGGCAGACTTTCAAGCAGTCACGGAGTTGAAATCTTACTGATGGAATGAATAGAACCTGAATACTATCATAATTATAAAGATGATATGCAGAATGGTCAGAGACAAAAGACTGTCTAATTTTAAGGGCCACTGGAACATCACGCAAAAGACTTGGCTGCATTGGTTATTAGTATTTCACCACAGAACTATCTCTCATACAATGCACTTAACTTCTAATTCTGTCCTTCACTGGCGTCCGCCGGACACGCGTCAGATAGGAAGACTCGGGAAAACACTACGATACAATTTTCAGGCTGTCCTGTGAAGCTTCAATACATACATCCATCCAGAGTTGGTGAAAATAGCTGCAGAAAACTTATAGGATGACTGGAGGATCTCCTTTGATAGCCTAGGAGGACCCTCTTCGGGCGTCACCGGTGGAACTAAGATCTAAAGTAAGGTCTAAATGTGTATTTGTGCTTTCGCATGAATTATCTACCTAATTTTCATTTATACCAGATATGTTATTCTCAGAACTGAGTCTCATAAGTGATTGAGCTTGCAGGAGAACGATTTTCTTAGAAGAACTGAATCGACCTAAAATTTGCGTTAAGCTAACAAGGACATTTTAGTCCCCTGGACTCCTCTGAATTCCTTCCTGAAAACCGTAATTTTTAAAGATTTTTTCTTTTGGCTGTTTCAAAGTTACGAGGCCTTTTAAGGCAATACTACATTTTCGTCAGTGTTACCATGCTGTCACCGCGGACAGCAAACAAGCAAAGCTATTTTTTTTGTGCCCGCTATAGCCTCCATATGCAGTTATGCAGTTTTCGAAAGTATACTGTCGAAAACTTCACGGCATGTGGAGGTCTTTTTCATTCAAAGTTTAATTCTCAAGTTTTCTCATTTTTGAAGATATATTGGGTTATTTAAGTTTCCTCTTAACGAATTGAAAATTAAGATTTTATTTGTGTTGTCCTTGGTATTTAAAACAAGATATTAGGAGGTGCAGATTCAAGAACAAGATATTAGGAACTAATCGTTCCTCCGTAATTATTTCTTTGTTTTTTTCCCTAATGCCTCTAAGAATTGCTACACTACCCGTGGTGCTGTTGCTGTTCGGCAAGTTTTTTTTGTGCAACAGGACACAGCTATGCGCCTTTTTTTCTTCTTTTTTTTTTAGTCCAGTGGCATTGATACTCGTACGATTTATTGAACGTGAGAAGAGTAATTAATCTGACGAAAAAAACGTGTTAGGTGTAATTTTTAGAATCTTATGTTTTGAATTGATATTTAGCTAATTGCATTGTGTTTATAGGTTAAGAGAAGTGGGTATGCCTGCTGATTTTGTACATAAGTTGGCTCGAATGTTCCAAGACATCAAAGTATCCTCTGACTTGAATCGTCAATTTAAGGAAGAATTTAAGAGATCTCGAGAGGTTGCAACCGGTAAGTTTAGTGTCTATCAAGTGGTTTTGTATACTTTACTAAAATGGAAGAAATATAGCTTTAATTTTTCCTAAGATCTCTCGAAAACGTATAGTTTCAATGTTATCTTGCGTTTCGCGTAATCTGCTTGTACACTGTGCCAAAACTTGATCAAATTACGGGCCTATTTCATCAGTGATTTAAATAATAATTTAGGACATGCGACAAAATAAAGCTACGACTTAAAAGAAAGAAGAGAAATACAGGGTGTGGCTTAGGTAACTTTGTTTATTTAAGCAGAGCAAAATAGAGCATTTTTAATTATTATCTTTTTTATTTTAAACAAGAATTCATTCACAATTTGGAACTCTTTGTGCAGCAGGTTTACAAGCTTTGGATGCATTTAAAGTTTATAAATCTATAAATTGTAAACAAACTGTTAATTAATTTCATGAAATTTTTCTTAATTTGCATTTATTAATTCTGGAATAGTTTTCTTAACCTTTAAATACTGGGCATTATTTATGCCGTTGGCCCTGCTCAAATCGTATGTAAACTTCATCAATAAGCCGAATTCTAAGTTCATTTTCTGTGATAATATGAAGCTACAACTTCAAAGAAAGAATAGAAACATATATGACCTTAGAGAGGGATTCCTGTTGCAACAGAGGATATTTAGGAGCTAAGCATGTGGCCAATATTTCCCATTGAAGAAGCAACTTTTTAGGAGGATATATTTGAGCTTCCGGGAATCTGGCAGATGATTCTAGAAAGGACGATTGGTCAGGTCTGTAAATATGCTGATGAAGCAGTTAAAAAGGAATTATAATTTTACGTCTTCTTTTTTCTTTGGGGGGGGGGAGGGGAGTTGGGGGGGATGAAGATTTATGCTTACTTTATTTACTGTATATGACTCTAAAATTGGATACTGAAAACAGACCAATATGCTTAGGCAAGAGAGTTTTGTTCGAAAGTTCACTGGAATCGCTCTGGGTGACTAAGGTTTTGGGCTGAGATTGGAAGACACATATTTGTCTTGGCAAGAAAGTCACAGTGGTTCATAAAAACTCTCTGTTATCAGTAAAGATCATAATTCTTCATTTTCATAACGGCAGTTCTTCATTGCCATTTGTTTGGTTCGCTACTGCCCACCCTGCCATCGTTATTCATAGCGTAAATTAATTTGCTTAGATGGCGTTATCTCTCTCTCCCAAACATTATCTTTTTTATTTATACCTTTTATTTGTGTATTTATTTGTTTAGTTAGGAATATTGTTTTTTTCGCTCAAACGTCAACTAAACAACAACAACAACTAGGGGAAATACAGAACACCAGTGATGAATATTCAAAATTTCTGACAGGAATTCTGCAAGGATTTATTATTATATTTGGATGCAGGATTCAATTCTGATGTGAATGGAACGCTTATTAATATATCTTTTGGAAAAATCTCCTTCCTTACCTGGTTAAGATACATCTTAACTGATAGATTTTTGAATTTATGCAAAGCTTTTATATTGAGAGAAAGTGTGTGTAGGGTCTTTGACACACTAAACTTTCGGCACTACAGTGCCGAAAAGAAAGAACTTCTTAGGCAAGGACTCTCAAAGTTAAGCGATTAATATTGATTCCGTAGATAGATAGAGATAGACTTATTCCAACAAAAAGGCACATACATCAAATATACATAAAATACTAATAACCAGAGAAAGAAACGAAAAACAAAAACAAACAAGAAAAAAAAATACACACAATAACATTAGTAAAAACAATTAACATCAAATAACTTATTGCAAGGCTCTATGACCGCAATTGTAGGGAGAAAGAAAACACCCTGAGCCTTGGCTATTCTAGTTTTAACGTCTTTACTAATAATGTAAAACTTACTAAGGTAAGTGAAGCTGTTTCCCTGATAAATCTTTTCGTTAACCAACGTTATCTTTTCATCTTCACTTATTCCTAGCCTTAGTGACTTAGTCTTCTTAACATTAATTTTCAAACCTATTCTAGCACCCTGAACCCTTTAATAGTCAAAATATCTTCTCAGATAGGAAAATAAGAATTTCGCGTGGAAAATTTAGGGATTTCGTCTCCTTTAAATGACGAGGGAATTTTCGCTGTCAAATGTTTGGCAACAGCTATAGAAAGTTGACGGACGCCCAACAGTTCACGCCTTCCTAAGAAGTCTTTTCAGCACTGTTGATACTTTCAGAGCCAAGACAACGTCTTTATGATAATGGTCTGACGTTTTTGCGTCAATAATTCCCCCCCCCCCTAAAATGCCCCTGTTTCAACACGCAAGTGAGAGCACAGGTAACAAGATCCCGCAGCTTCAAAGCTGAAGTAAAAGCTAGAGACTCGTCCTTCCAAAATTAAGTAGAAATCCTGATATGGGGCAGCACTAAAGATTACAAAGTTCAGCCTAGAAACAACCGACTCTGACTTCACCGTCAAGAGCATATACTTACACTGAAAGAAACTTACTAACGATGATCCTTCCCTTGAGAAAATTAAATAAAAAATACAAGTTTTTTAAACTGAAAGTAAGGAGCAACATTAAAACTTAAAACGAACAGAAATTATTCCGTATATGAAAGGGGCTGTCCCCTCCTCAACGCCTCGCTCTTTACGCTAAAGTTTTTTATTGTTTTAAAAAATAAAGTTGTGAGACAGAGTCAAACTTTAGCGTAAAGAGCGAGGCGTTGAGGAGGGGACAGCCCCTTTCATATACGGAATAATTTCTGTTCGTTTTAAGTTTTAATGTCGCTCCTTACTTTCAGTTTAAAAAACTTGTTTTTTTTATTTAATTTCTGATCGTTTTTTAGTTAATGCAGCTTTTATTTGCATAAAAATTTTACTTTTCTTTTGCTAAATTGATGTCTTTACAAATTAACTTACGTAACTAACTTCTATATTCGTATATTTTTCTTCTGGCAAAAAATACAGAGTTGCAGATTTTTGCAGATATGAGCTTGAAACCTATGTAATAGGGTTTTCTGATACGTTAAATCTGACGGTGTGATTTTCATTAAAATTCTTTCACTTGTATGGGATGTTTCCCCCCTCTTTAAGAAATTGATTAAATATTATCAGGCTCTTAGCCGTTGATGAATAACACTAAACCTAATAAAATTTATACATCTAGAGTCAGCATTATAAACACATTCTTTTGATACATTTATTGACTTAAAAATTTCGTTTTTAAAAGTTTCGATTACTATTGAGCCGTATCGCTTGTTTTTTTATTGTTTTTTTTATTATGTATATGTTATTAAGTATATGAGGGGGTTCTCCCCATAGTCAATAACAAGCTCATTAAGATAAAAATAAAAAAAAAAATTTGATTAAAAAAACCCTGAATCACAAAGGCCGTTTAATTATAATAGATAGCTCTTTTGAAAGCAATAAAAAAAAAAAACTGTCGCGTAAAGAGCGAGGTATTGACTTGGGGGAGAACCACCTCACATACTTTATAATTTTTGTTCGTTTTAAGTTCTAATATTCCTTCTTACATTTCAGTTGAAAAAACTTGTTTTTTTTTTATTTAATTTCTGACCGTTTTTTAAATAATGCTTGGAAATCCGGCGCCTCCTTCATAGAAATGTCCCTTACCCCAAAGAAACATCCTCCACGGAAATATTCTCCAGAGTAACCCCCTCCTCTAGCCCCCCCCTCCAGAAAAAATCCTTCCTGAAAATGGTTGTATACTTCCCAATAACCAATAAATAATGCTGGCAAGTCCGGCGCCCCCTTCATGGCAATTTCCCTTCCCCCATGAAAACTTCCTTCATGAACAGATCCTCCAACATAACCACCGACCCACCCATCCCTCCCACTACCACAAAAAAACCCTCCAGAAAACTTCTGTATACATCCCAAAAACCAAAACTATATGTTAACATTGGGTAAAGTTCATAACTTTCAGCCCTCCTTCTGGGAACTTCGGGGCATTAAGTCATCCTAAAAGACATATTTATCGTATTTTCGACCATGCTGAACAATATGGCAATCTCAAAATTTTGATCGGGTGACTTTTGGAGAAAAATAAGCGTGGGAGGGGTCCTAGCTGCCCTCCATTTTTTTTGGTCACTTAAAAAGGGAACTAGAACTTTCAATTTCCGTTCCAATGAGCCCTCCCACGATATTCTAGGACCACTGGGTCGATACGATCACCCCTGGGAAAAATAAACAAAAAAAACAAACAAACAAATAAACACGCATCCGTGATCTTTCTTCTGGCAAAAAATGTAAAATTCCACATTTTTGTAGATAGGTGCTTGAAACCTCTACAGTAGGGTTGTCTGATACGCTGAATATGATGGCGTAATTTGCATTAAGGTTCTATAACTTTTAGAGGGTCTTTCCCCCTTTTTTTGAAAATCAGCCAAATTTTCTCAGGCGCATGACTTTTGATGGGTAGCACTAAACTTGATAAAAGTTATATATTTAAAATCAGCATTGAAATTTGATTCTTTTGATATATCTATTGGTATCAAAAACCCGTTTTCTAGAGTTTCGGTTACCATTGAGCCAGGTCGCTCCTTACTTACAGTTCGTTACCACGAACTGTTTGATATAAAAAAGCAGGTCTGCCTGGCTTTCCACTGTCCAATCACTCTTTCCATTGTTTCTATGAGGCTTAACCATCGCTTTGGAATATACTTAACAAATTTGTGCCACGGTACTAACTTCTGTTTTGAACAGATGCGAAGTCTTCGCATCTTAAGAACCATCCATGGAAAAAGTAAAAGCTCAGTGACTAGACCTGCAATATCATCGCCAAGAACTTCTTTACCTTTATGATATGTGTTGTTCAAGACATGCAGGTTGCAGCTGCTAATAAATAACAGATGCTTGCCTGTGTCTAAATTTTCCGGTTCCCCAAACAATTTGAAAACTTTCTTGTTAACGCAGGCCCCATAACTGCTCAACATTATCATCTATTGCCGCTAAAGACCTGCATTCATCATCATCTTAAGTAGACCCTCTCTCAACTTTTCACTTTTTGCTTTCCCAATAAAGGATGTTACAAGGTCTCTACTTACAACCAGGTCTTGCTGATGTGAAGCTCTTTATGGCTGACAAAATTCATCGTTTCGTCATATTCTAATATGTAAAAATCAGAATCCTTGATGTCATTCAAAAATTTGTTCCGGAAATACGGGTATAGCTCCTTCTTAGCGGGATATAATAACTATATTTTCAACCATTAGTAAATATGCTAAGCACACGTACAATTTGGCTACTAAATATGACTCAGGTAAATATGTAATTCAGACTTTTCTGGCAGTCATGCCATCAGTCCCAGAACAAGGTAATTTTTCTTGAGCTTTAATGATACTATTAAATGAGAATTTGTAACAAAATTTGCTAATCAAGAAAGTGGGCAATGACAAGCTATCATTAAACTTGGAGCGGAAGAAAGTAAATAAACTAAAACTATATATCTAATTACATTAGTATCACTTTTACCAAACCTTTAGCTATCCCAGTTGTACTCGATAATGCGTACATCAGTAGGGTACTAAACTTTTCCAGATGTTTACTCCTGGATAATCATTCCTACCTGCCGGCTACATAGTAAGTGATAATTGCAATAGATCATCTCGCTTATACAGGGTCACATTAACTACATGGTCCCCTAAAACCCCAATCAGATGTTTCCTACTGTTTCCTCCAGAAAAGATCTGCCTTTTACTGGATGGCAAGAGAAATCCACTCTTTAGTTGATCTAGGAAAAAATAGGGAGCCCTGCTGTTAACCATACTGAAACCAGCCTATTTGCTTGCTTACTACAACCGCGTGCATGTAATAATAAAGATAAGTTACATAACTGAATTGCATAGCTCTGGCTTATTAATTATTTGGACATAGGTTGTAAGCTTTAAACTCAACCTGCCTGGGAACATACTTCATTACAGGGGTGTTGTCCTGTAACAGTGCCAAATTCAGATTTCTAGCATTCAGGAACATGGTATCCTATTCAATCTTAACAGTTAGAACAGACTGACGTAAACTGGGTCTTTCTTATAGCTCCCTACCCAGAAAGGTTGAAGAACTGCCTTTTGAAACAGTATACATATTTCTGCAACATGTAAAACTTCTACTTGGTTTTGTGGAACTGGTTTCAAGAAAGTCCTTGTTTCACGTGACTTCTTTTTTTGTTTTTGTTGATAAAAAAAAATTATAAGGTTAGTGGCAGTTCCCCTTGTTGTTTCTGATGTATCTATTGGTATCTTTCCCCCATGAAAAAGCCAAAACTGTGACTTTTTGGGACCTTACTGAGATAGTCCTAAGCTTTTGGTTGTAATGTAATAAACAATAAACTGCAGCGGTAGCAGCAAACTAGAACAACTGGTTATTTTTACTATTTGACAAAGACAGGGTGAACCTATTGATATTTAACAGTTTATTGTGGAATTTGAAAACAAACTAATGAAAAGAAGATGGTATACCTGTAAAAAAAATGTAATGGACAATAAATGAATTTATTTTCGCAGGAACTAATGTTAAATGGCAGTACAATCCTTTGTCTAACTTTAGAGTATAGATAAACGATGCCTCGTTGTAAAGGACAATAACCTTGAATGGGCAACAAAATGTGAACTATATCCCAAAATGACTAGTTCAGAGCGAATGAATACGTCTATTAGTCGGGGAGCCAAAGTTGAAAAAGTCGTCAAATAACGATTTGTAAAAAACATTTTGGTACATGAGTTCTGACTTTTGGAAACGATGTTTTTGAACATGCTGATTCCATTTATTTCGGGAATTGCGACCACCAAAGTGCGCTTCATAGTTTAACATGAGGTCAAAGTTTCGACTCAATCATCTATGGTAAAAATTTTAAAACTTAACTTGTTTATTGTTAAGTAGATGACACTGCATCGTTCTCGTGGCTTTGTTATGGTTATGTTTACTGCCATCTGCCATGCTGGTGCAAATTGATGGTTAAAAGGCTAATTCTCTATTATCTGATCCTCAAATGTTTGTTTTTATTAGTATTTCACTTTTTTTTGTTTCGCCTCATCTTTCAGGAATCCTTGGTATATAAATTTATAATGCATAGGCTAAAAGTCTTACCAGTTTTGGGGTCAAAGGATAGTTAGAGGCTTACTTAAGTGGTTTAAAAGTAGGGTAAAGGTGCAGATTAGTTCCTCCTGATAAAAGCAACTTATTTCTTACTATTATTCAGAAAGCGGAAAGGAATTATGGTAAAATTCTACTTTAGTTACTTTTACCTATCTCGGAAAGGGGTGAGGTTAGGAAAATGAAACTTTCAGGGATGGGTCTACAGGCTAAAATATGTCCTGGGAAGGTATTTTGAAGTGCTTCTCTCCTTTCTTTCTCCCTCTAGAGGATCCTGAAATTTGACTACATGAAATGTCTATGTCTATTGAAATTTTGACAAAACAACATTTTACCTTAATTTTCAGTTATAAGATTCTTTTTCTCTGGCTTTAATTCTGAAAATGCAATTCCTGTTATTTGAGTAGTATTTTAAGCCATATCAATGTTAATTTTCAAAATTTAGGAAATGTATTTGCATATCTTTAAAACTCTATAAATCAGGACTGAGCAAAGTTGTGAAACTGGAAACAATTTTTTTGTACTTCATTTCAGCAGAAGATCTGTATTACATGGTTTCACCTTCATAACACAGAGATTTTACAGGTCATCAAAGGTCAGGACCTTCTAGAAGTAGAAGTAGTGGAGGTAGGTGCTTCAAAATACCTTCCCAGGACATACTTTAGTCTGTAGATCTATCCCTGAAAGTTTCATTTTCCTAACCAAACTCCTTTCCAAGATAGCCAAAAGTAGCTAAAGTAGAATTTTACCGGAATTATTTCCAGAAAGCGGATAGTCTGGACGTGCTATTAGGTGGCACAAAAAAATTTTAGGCTAGGTTGAAGAAGGTTTGGTGGTACCTTCTTTTTGGCCAATACTATGCTGCAATGCCCAATACTATGCCACAAAGTTGTAAAATTGTTCAATGGAGCATTATTATTATTATTTAGGGTGGACTCAAATGGGTTGAGACTCAGGCCTCCAATGCCCATTTCCTCCACAATGGAGCATTAAGAATTGTCATTTTCCATCTTTTGAGGGACCAAGACTGAATATGAGTATGATTTACAGAGGCTAAAAAATTGAAATTTAGCACTAAGAAGTGTCTTTTTTCTTCCATGTTGGACTTCGTATCACTGCGGGAGGGGGGGGGGGCTTTAAATACTGTCTGGTTTGAAGATTTTTTTTTCACCAGGTCTTTCCACTGCTTATAGGATCCTATTATAGACTATAATAGTCTGTAGATACTGGAAATGGATCGGTTATATATCATGAAGAAATTCTTGAATTTTTTTTCTAAGGTTACCATTAGTACCATACTAAATTTCTTCTCTATTTTGCAGAATAGCATGGAATCATTTGCCAGAAAAAAATTAGATGCTCTATATAGCCCCCCCCAAAAAAAAATTACTATGCAAAGTGTTTAATCTGCCAAACCGATGGAAAAGGACAGCTTCACACTGTTAGTGATATAAAACGTGTCCGAGAACTTCTATTGACCAGATGCAAGTGCAATGCTAAGTACCACGCTCTAAGAAAGGACTGCCAGCAACCAAACTTCTTACAAAAAAGGCTTGTTTGGCATAGAACTTGTAGACGGAAATTTTTTTCTTATGATCTCCATGGAAGTCTCCAGGAAGCAAATATGCCAGCTACACCTGCAAGACTCACTAGAACATTGGCAACAGAAGTGAGTTTCTCATATGCTGACTGTTGCATCATTTGTGGCAAAAAGGGAAGTACCAAGCGTAAAAGTGAAAATCTTCTTGCAATTAAAACGATAGAAAGGCAACAGAAGTTATCACAGCATGCTGAAAGACTTTTACGAGAAATGCCTGCTGTGTTTGCAAGGTCCAAAGACAAAAATTTGATTCAGTTGAGTGCAAAATACCACCAAAAATGCATGCTTAGCTTCTTTAAAAAGAAGACTGAGGAAGAGACTAACTTTTCTGCCAGAGAGTCTGTTGCAAAAAGTGTGGTGGATGAAATTGAAACTCGTCTTAAGGAAGGAAGAATATACTCACTTAGTGAGCTAAGGCAGAAATTAAGCAGTGGACTAGCTAGTTCAGGTCTGGAAATAAAGGCCCATGATGTTAGGATACTGAAAAAGCAATTGAGTGTGAAGTATGGCAAAGCATTAGAAGTGAGCTCTAGTAAAAAGGCAGACCAGTGCTTTTACTATTTGAAGCATAAAGTATCTGTTGGAGCCCTGAGCCGTCAGGTTTCAAAGTTTGTCAAAGAAGCAGATGATTCAGTTGTGCTCGTAGAGAGTCCTACCTTAGATACAGACTGTGAAACAAACGAATCCGGCAGAGAGAGTGACAGTGAATCATTTGACTGTGAAGTAGTGTGGGACAGTGAAGATGACATGCAAAATAGTGGCCCTGAATCAGTTGAAAACGGAACACAAAGTCCTACAGGAAGCCAACCATTTGTCAATGTTCCTGACTGGGAAACTCCGCATTGTTCAAACTCAATGAACGGTATGTTTGAACATAAAGCTAAAAGTGAGTTTTTTTTACACAGTGAAAAGGTTAAAGGCTGATAAAATTGATACAGTGAAAAAGTACAAACGTAGTGACAAATATATTGATATTACTACAGAGTATGCAGATTCTATGATCCCTCCAATGTTGTTCAACATGCTTGCATTCCTTTTTGCCGATTTTGAGGACCCACCAGATAATGCTAGCGAAAGATACAGTGTCACAGATGCTGTGAAAGAAGATATTATCAGTTTGGCTCAGGACATTCTATTTCAAGGTGGGAAAATTAGAGACCCCAAAACATACTGGCCTAGGTGTTTATGTGTACCACAAAACTCGCAACAAAAATCTTATAGCTCTACTGAATAGACTGAAAATGACAGTTAGCTACAGCACAGTTCAACGCATTGTCACCAATGAAGCTATGAAAGCAAAGGAACAACAAGAAAGAACTGACAACGTCCACATACCAGAAGGAATTGGCCCAGGAGACTTTATTCACTTTTCACTGGACAACCTTGATTTTGAGGTAAGCATCAAAATATGAGGTAGAAGAGTCTAAATCTTAGTTCTAAATTCAAAAATTTTTGCCGCTTTGCGGCATAATATTGCCTTTCAAGATAATTTGCTTCCTTGCAAAGATGTTGCAGGGGCTAATTTAAAGGAAACATGAAAACCACATTATTACTATATTCCAGTGGTAGGTCCCGGAATTTTAGAAAATACTGTCTCAGACATTCACTTAGTTCTTGTGTCTGCAAATGAACAAAAATAAAACAGCATTTCCTTAATCTCAATTTTTAAATAACTTAGACCCTTTGCAGCACAATATTAATTTTTAAGGGTGTTTACTTCTCTAAAATTAGTATTAAGAGGCAAATATAAGGAATGATACACTGTTTAGTGATAAATTTCTAAAATTTTTGGGGCTTTGCGGCAGAAAATGCTTTCTCTGCCTGAAGATCCTAAGTTTAGATCCAGCAGGTTAAGGTGCTAGTTGCCTTTGTAGCACCCTAAAAAGCTCCTTAAAATGTTAAATTGGCCAAGTTACAGTAATAACATTGAGTCAAAAAAATGAAAATATTTGATCACGGGCTCCACGGTTTAATCCCAAAATTCCCGTTAGTGTATTCCCTTATTCAGAATACGACACCGGTGGGTGTCTGAATGGCGGATCCAGGAGGAGACCCCCCCCCCCTGCGAAAGTAAACAGTCCAAAATGCCGGGGAGTTCTCAGGCCCATTCGGTCTTCGTCACTTTAAAAACGGCTCGTCACAAGTCTGACCAAAGACACTGATTCTTAGTGCTAAGTTGATTTTTTTTTTCCGCTTTTCTAGAAAACATTTTTCTATGCCAGCTATTTCGCGGAAGCTGTTTTTATACCATACACTTGTCCAAAAGATTTTTTCAAAAGGGGTATTGACCACCTGCCGAGAGCTAGAAATACTCGAGACAAGAGTGTAATTTCTTTTTGTGACCAAGCCCCTTCCCCCCATTCCCCAAATCCTGGATTCGCCACAAATAACTGATCTATCCTTATTAATTATTTGAACTTCCTTGCAAACAAATTAATTGATTTTCTTCTACTTTAGGAGCACACTGTAGATGGCACGTCATCCCACGTAACTACCATGATTGCCATCCAACCCTCGAAGGACCTGATTGATGTTGGTACGTCGTCTGCTTCAGTCGTTCGATCGTGCTCCCGGTGCAGAAGCCGTGCATTATCAAAATCAGATTTCGGAAGTGAATCCTTTGAAAAAGTGACTTTGAAAAGAAAACGCTGCAGAGAACCTTCTTCTTTTAAGCTCGAAATGACTCGAGGGGATGGAAGAGTTTCCATCGCTCCCATTTTCCTATCTTGGGCAGTCTGTCGTGACTTGCCAACAAAATTTCTGGCAGTGCAATTACCAGACAACTTGACACTTCCAGACTTCAAATATTTTGCAGATGCTGGAAGAAGCTCCATGATGCCTGTTTCTCGCATTGGATATTTGCCAATAATCCCTAGCTCACCTTCAAACCCTGAAGTTGTTGCAAAAGCAGTTGCGGTATTACAGCAGACAGCTGATTCTCTTCATCAAGAATACACAGTGATCACATGTGACTTAGCAATTTATGAGATTATACTTGCTTTGAGATCAAAAGATCCAAAAAGCTACGAAAAAGTCGTTCCTAGGCTCGGGGGCCTACACATCGCTATGAACTTTTTAGGTGCCATAGGGTATCTCATGAAAGGTTCTGGCTTGGAGGAGCTTTTTTCAAAAGCAAATATTTTATTGCCTGGGTCTGCCAAAAAAGCTATGACAGGTAAACCCTTTTACCGCTGTGTGAGAGCCCACCAAATTGTTGCGGAAGCTTTGTGCAGGATGTATTTTGAAGCTTTCGAAGATCATTGTTTAGCGTTTGGTAAGGATACAGCAGTGATGGATCACATAGAGAAGGTGCTCTCAGAGATCGATGTGAATAGCAGTTGGGGTACTGTAACAGGTGCGATAAGTGATCTGCAATCGACTTTAGAGGACTTTGACAGCTTCCTCGAGACATCGTTTACTTCAAAACTATGGTTACAGTATATGAGAATGTGCTTCATCCTGATGGACTTTTTAATTGCAGAAAGGTCAGGAGATTGGTGGCGACATCTCAAAGCAGCAAGTTTAATGATCCCATATATGGCTGCATCTGGACATTATAAATATGCAGAATGTTTGACACTATATTTGAGAGAAATGGCCTGTGCTCCTCAGAAACTGATTGAAATATTTAAGGAAGGTTTGTTCAATGTGAAAAGGACTCCTGGCTCAATGAATTGTGTCGCACCGGACCATGCGCTAGAATCCTCACTAAATCTGGAAGCAAAGCAAAAAAGTGGATTAAGAGGTGTTACTCTGAACAAAGCAGCAGTTGCCAAGTGGACACTGACATTGCCATTTTGCTCAAGAGTATCCTCTTCCCTTCAGTCGATGGCAGGACTGGATGGGGCGACTGAGTTTGACAACAATATTTTGCAAAGCCATGACAAGACAAGTAGCCTCGTAGACAAGTCAGTTAGTATTCTTGAAGAGCATATACATCCTTCTAATATGATGAAGTGCCGTTGGTGAATGTGATCACTTTTGAAACTGTTGATACAGCAATAGCGGAACGGATTGTCTCAGCAGAGAAGATAGGATTGGATGCTGTAGAGGATTATTTAAAAGGCAATTCTAGTGCTTTTTCAAAGATCAAGGTTCAAACCATGGAAAGCTGCTTAAACCTACCCAAAAGACGAAACGTACTTTTGCTAACCCTGTAGAAGAACTAGAAGCAGTTAAAAAAGTTCTGCTGAATGTTGGTAAAACTCCAGGATCAGCAACCGACATGCTAAAAAAAATACTTCAGCATGAACTCCTCCAGTATTCCCCGGCATTGTTCGAAGCGCAATCTGAGGGATTCCGATTAAGAACAGGAAAGAAATCTGATCTGATAAACTTTATAGAAGGGTTGTCTTGCCTAGATTCTAAGGCCTACTCTTTGCCAGTGTTTGATGTCAATTCGAGGCTATCTCTCATCCTGGACTTTATGCCGCTCTTAAGGACTATGACTCCGTCAAGGGATGAGACATTGTCTGATTTTTCAAGAAGGTTGACGTGCAAAGTTTTTAGTCAGCTCCCGGAAAATCTATGCCAACTGCATGTAGTTTCTGACCGGTATGATGGAATTTATGGAATCAAGGACCCAACTGGCTCACCAGTATGCTTAAAAGACAGTAGTGGCTGCCATAGACGAAGGGGTGAGCAGAGTTTGAAGGTCAGTACCACATATAGTGACAGCATCAAACTCGGTGATTCCTGGCAATAAATTCTTAGAAGTTCTTCCTGCAAAGCTAACTTGGTGGCTTTTATTTATGAGTTTTGGAGCAATATTGGAAGTAAAAGTAAGAACTTTGATATTGTACTTGCTGGAGGTTTCCCTGATCGTCGACATGTTGGGATATTGCCTAGAAAAGGATCCCTGGAACCTTTGCCTCCTCTTAGTCTTGAGCTTGCAAGCACACATGAAGAAGCAGACATGCGTGTAGCAGTCCATGTTGCTTCCAGCTTTAGGAATGGAAGTTCTTCTGTCATTGTTCAGGCCAATGACACAGATATTCTGGTGATACTTTTGCAACACTCCTCTACGCTGTTAGCTACGAAAGAGAACAAAAAGAAGGAGCTATTCCTCCAATTCCCTGACAGAGTTTTCCCTGTGCACGAGCTAGCTATTTCTCTTCCACGGGACTTTATTGACAGCATTGGACTTCTACACTGCCTTAGTGGCACTGACACGACGAGCTTTGCTTATTCTGTGGGGAAGAAGACATTTGTGAAAGCAGCTTTGAAATTTGATCTTGTTAGTGACATGGCGAAACTGACGAGAAAAGTCAAGATTGACCTCGTCAACATATCAAATTATATTGAGGAAGTGACGGAGGTGGCAAGAAAAGTAACAATCGCAGCCTATGAAAAGAATCCTACTGACTTTAACTCCTTGAATGACTTGCGAGTGCACTTATTCCATAGGAAAAAATGATTAAAAAATCTTCCGCCCACTGAAAACAGCTTTAAATATCACATCCTTAGAGTTGTATATCAGTGGGGAATCGTTTTACAGGCTATGGAGTCTGAACCAATAGTTTTAGACCCCCTAAATTTTGGATGGGTATACAGTGACGTTTTCGGGGTTATTCCTCTGACAAATTCATTGTCGCAGTGGCCGATTTCTATAAACCGTATTGCAGTTCATTGCAAGTGTAGAAATATGTGTATTGGAAAGTGCTCCTGTGCTGGAATCCGCAAGTGCGACTTGCTTTGTGCTTGTGCTGGGTCATGCGATCTTTCTGAAAGTGACGACGAGTTTGACTAAATAATAACTTAAAAAACATTGCTAAACATATTTAAATTATGTATATTCAACCAATCGTATTTTAATAAAATTGTATAAAGCAAAAGCTTTTGAAAGCAGTTTGAAGCATATTGAAGCTGTTGTGCTTGAAGCAGGATTTTTTTTTTTTTTTTTTTTTTACTGATGTGGTAAATTAACGATCGCCTAATGTTTTGGCTAGGTATAAAAAAGACAACTACAATATTCTAGTAGAAAGATGGACTTAGTCTGAGTGAAATAGAAAAATCAACGAACTTAGTTGCAAAAAACCACCAAGCGCACCTTTGGCGCTTATATTCCCGAGATATTCATAATCAGCATGGTCGATTTAGTCTAAAACCTCTCTCAAATCACTTGTCCCCCTCAGATTGCTATTTTGTCAGATTTTCAACTTTGGCTCCCCGACTATATTGTCATAAAATTTCCTTAATCCTCGCGTCTGAGTTCTTCAACGAGCCGATTTTTTCCAAAAGATACTATCCTCTAGAAAATATTCATGAATGCGAATCCTGCAATTTCTTAGAAATATTAACCGAAAAAAAACAAGAAGTTGTGAAGCCTTTTTTGAAGTTTTGTGGAACAAGGTTTGGAGAACTTTATTTGAAGTGATGAAGCCAAGTCTCTTGTTAATTTCAGTTTCTATTTATTAATTTTTTTTCCAAGGAATTAGATAGTGAGCTAGATTTTTATTTGTTTTTTATTTTATAATTATTGGTCGTGTCGTCTTAATATTCGTTATGGCTTTGTTTTGTCCCGAGAAAAATTACACATTCCACATAACCACTTGTTTTTTCACGTGAACGAAAAACAGTATGGTCTTTGTCTTTCAAACAGTTCGTGGTAACGAACTGTAAGTAAGGATCGACCCGGCTCAATAGTAACCGAAACTCTGAAGAAACGGAATTTTGATACCAATAGATACATCAAAATAATCAAATTTTAATGCTGATTTGAAATATACAAGTTTCATCAAGCTTATGTCTTTTAGGATGACTTAATTCCCCGAAGTCACCGGGGGGAGGGCTGAAAGTTATGGACTTCATCCAATGTTTACATGTAATATTGGTTATTGGGAAGTATACAGACGTTTTGAGTTTTTTTTGCTGGTAGTGGGGAGAGGGGGGGGGGCTCGGGGGCTATGTGGGAGGATCTTCCCATGGGGGAAGGGAAATTGCTATGAAGGAGGCGCCGGATTTCCCAGCATTATTTTAAAAAAAAGATCAGAAATTAAATAAAAAAGAAAAGTTTTTCAACTGAAAGCAAGGAGCAACATCAAAACTTAAAACGAACAGAAATTATTACGTATATGATTGGGCTAGTCAATACCTCGCTCTTTAAGCCAAAGATTTTTTAGTACTTTCATAAGAGCTATTTATTCTAATTAACGGCTTTTATGATGAAGGGGTCATTTTTAAAGAATTGGAAAAAAAATTCGAACTTTGCGTAAAGAGTGAGGTATTGACTAGGGGGCAAACCCCTAATATACGTATAAAAAATATATGAATGTAGAAGTTCGTTACGTAAGTTAATTCTTAAGTTACGTATATTTATTACTAATAAAAACGTTCGTAAATAAAATTAAACAAGTTTCGAGAAAGCCATTTAACCAAATAAAAGTAAAATGAATCTGAAAATTTTGTTTTAATTATTCATGTACAGTGAGCCAAAATAAAAACCTGCATTAATTCAAAAACGTTCAAAAATTAAATAAAAAACAAGTTTTTTTTAACTGAAAGTAAGGAGCGACATTAAAATTTAAAACGAACAGAAATTATTCCGTATATGAAAGGGGCTGTCCTCTCCTCAACGCCTCGCTCTTTACGCTAAAGTTAGACTCTTTCTCACCACTTTTTTTTAAATAATAAAAAACTTTAGCGTAAAGAGCGAGGCGTTGAGGAGGGGACAGCCCTTTCATATACGGAATAATTTCTATTCGTTTTAAGTTTTAATGTTGCTCCTTACTTTCAGTTTAAAAAAAATATGTTTTTTTTAGTTTAAAAAAAATTTGTTTTTTTTATTTAATACAAGTAAAATGTATCTGGACTAAGTTTTTGATAAATTAAATAAAAGTAGGTACAGTTTTTAAATCTTTTTGTCCCTCATATGTCATTCTGGAAGCAGTTTGATCGGTGAAATATACCATTCCTTGATTTTCAAATATTTTACTAACTGGTTGAAGATCTTCAATTATTTAGTTATCTTCAATTCTTACTGTTCATCCTTTGTCTTTTTTCAGATGTGATCAATATAAAAATTTTGAATTGGGGTGCTTGGGGAAGAAGTGGTGACAGAGTTCCTGTATCTTTGCCATTGGAATTAGAAGAAATAGTCCCTGAAGTAGAAGATTTTTATAAGCGTCATCATTCTGGTCGTAAGCTTCAATGGCACCATCACATGTCAAATGGAACTGTAAGCGTAAATCGGAAATTTATATCTTTATATATATATATATATATATATATATATATATATATATATATATATATATATATATATATATATATATATATATATATATGTGTATACAGGCTGGTTGGTAACCATGCAATATCCATGGGCGTAAGGAGGGGGTGGCAGGGTGGCAGCTGCCCCCCCCCTAGACCTTCAAATTTACATTAGATATGGCTGAAAAAGCAGATGGTTCGAAAAGCAGTTGATAAAAGGCCGACCATCACACTATTGACTGCCCCCCCCCCCCCCAGACAGTATGCTGCCTACGCCCATGGCAATATCCCTCTGATAACAATAAAGTTATATTACTTTGTTGAAGATGTACTCCCAAACTAATTTGCTTTTATAAAATTTGGAGTGTTTATTCTAAGAAACATACTGAGTAACGCGTGTACATAGTAATTATATTTTTTAACACTTTTAATTATTATATGTTTGTAATCGAATATGAAAATCGTCGCAATCGCTTGTTGAAACTTAGAGAGATAAAATTAGATAAGAATACATAAAGTTAGATATTTGAGACATAAGATAGAGATGAATCTTAGAACCTATGTATTATATGTATAGAGATAAATGCATTATTTGGAATATATAGAAGCACACTAACATCATAAATAAGTGAAATCAGCATCCACAAATATATATTTAACACTAAAATTATGCCTATCCTACATTACGGATTAGAAATATGGGAGTATCAGCCAGCAAAGCAACTAGAAACCCTTCAACTTCAATATTATAAACAAGTTTTTGGCTTACAGAATACAACACATACGTTAGTATTAAAAGCTGATCTTGGTAATTTAATCTAAAATTTAAAAGATACACCCAAATCATCAAATTTTGGTTAAGAATCCTTAAACTTCCCCAGACTAGGCTTGCTCGAGCAGCATATGAAGATCTTCTCCTTCAGTGTAACAAAACATCATGGGCAGCACAAATCAAATAGATATTAGATGAGAATGGATTTTCAAGTTGGCGGAAGAAAGGAAAAGGGCCAGAAGATAATGAAAAGTTCTTCAAGAAATTTAGTGCAAGACTTTTACATCATTCCCCCCTCCCCCAACAGTGGTCATATCGTTTTTGGTATCTATGACGCATGCAAAATTATACAAGAGGAAAAACTGCTCTTAACAGCAAAAGAAAAAGGCATGGAACAAAACAGCAAATATAACATTGAATTGTAAACAAGAATGTTGCACAACGATATTTGTGGTTAGAGGACAAAGCAAAATTGCAATGTAACGAAGGGACGTGTTAGTAGAGCGTAAGTGAGCGGTTAGAAGACAAAGCAAAGTCACAATGGAATGAAGAAACGTGTAAGTTAGTCTGTGATTGATTAACAGGAATTAATATTTAGTTCCTATGACACGCGCAAAATACACAAGATGACAAACAACTTTAAACAGCTAAATAAAAGGCATGGAACAAGTAACAGCAACAAATTACATTAACAAAAATGTTACACAACAAAATTTTCGGTTGGTTACAAGCGAAAATGTGACTTAAAACTAAAGAATAACCCGATACTTATGCTATTGCGGAATTGCTAAACGATGTTCAGCATTGAGTTTAACAAAAAGAATCTGCTTTTCAGGACGATTCACAATAAACTTTAATGCTAGCCATGAAAAAATATTGTCATAAAAAAAATTCACAATTGGGGAAGGGGGCGAGGGGATACTTTTTCTAAAGTGGGACTATGTCAATGAAATAAATCGATCAAGACAAATATGTCTAAGAGCCCTAACCAAAGGTTTCACTCAGGCACGTATGCAGGAATTTTTTTCAGGGGGGCCCAAATCCTTCAAATCCCTTATTGTGTGAGAAGTATCAGAAACTTATGGTGAAAAAAAATAATGAGATTTCAGGGGGGGAGGCCCCTCCCCCTGCGTACGCCCCTGGTTTCACTTCCTATATTCAAACACACTGTATTTTGCTGTCTCTAAATAGCTCTTTGCAAATTTCTCAAGAAAACTATTAACCATATCTGAAGATGTCTAAATATTGTCTCTAAAGCGGCGTTCACACACGTGTCTAGCTAAAATCTCATGCCTAGACACGTGTCTGGCACCAAATCAATGTCTAGGAAATTACCGTTCACAAGAAAATTCAATACTTAGCTAAAACTACAAATTTATTTTCAAATAGATTAGAGTTATCATTTCTAGCCAATCAAGAGAGCTTATGCGGACAAAACTTTCAAAACTGTAATCCCTATTTAATGTCACAAGATAATGGATAAGACAAGCCAATTGTCTGGGGTTGTATAATTGCCTAAAATGAAAAAAAACAATTAGATAAAAAACAGAAATCAACTTTCTGTTTTAAAATGCAAACATAGAGGATGAAAATAGTGCAACTTAAATCATTCCGAATGACTGCAATTGAAAATCTCAGACATTGAGCTCGAGCGTAGAAATGGATGTTTAGCTGTAACTTGTCTAGCCAAGCACCAAATCTTACTTGTGAGCGTTAGTTGTCTAGACATTGATGCCTGGCCAGACACATGTCTAGACATGAGATTCTACCTAGACACGCATGTGAACGCCGCTTAAGGATATGGTCAGGATAAGGTTGCTGTCTCTGGTCCCCACCAGCTTTTTCTATCGCCATTATTGATGAACGTTGGAACTAGTCAATGCATTCTTTTTTGCGATGTGTTGCTTATTGTCATATCTTTCATATATTTTTTATTGTTTCGCCCAATTTGAGACTCCCCCTCCCTTAATCAAACCTACTATATATATCCGTGTGCATGGTAGTTGGGAATTCGTGCCTTTTTTCTAGCCCATTTTGTGGTTTTAGCCCATTAAAGCTTTAAGACATGGAGCAAATTTTACATAACTGAAATTGATTTATGTATTTATTTATTGTGTTATGTGTAACAGGTTTTATATAGAAAAAATAGAAGTTTGTTTCTTGCAGATACATTTTAGTAATGAAACTGGTGAATATGACTTGGACGTAACTACCTTTCAAATGGCGGTGTTATTTGCTTGGAATGAAAGGCCGAAAGACAAAATTTCCTTTGAAAGCCTTCGATTAGCTACAGAAATACCTGATGTTGAATTGCGGAGAACCATATGGGTACTCATCTACTTTTTTTGCTTTTTTTCTTTTTACATTTCCATCCTTGCATCCAAAAATTGGGTCCGGAAAGAACCAAAAATTTACGCTGTACTAAAATTAATATCAAACAAAAAGTTATTATGTCGTCATGCAACATGATATTATGAATAGCAAAAATTCTGTCAGGTAGCAGAGTTGATCTTTTAGCCCAAGTATCCCAACCTTTCTTTTTCATTCTTCATATTTTCGAATCTTGTAACCTGACCTTTCCCCCACCTTTAAAATAGGTTGGAATGCTAGTTAATTTATGCATGTTATTAGCCTGATTCTATAGAATTCTTACCGAAAACACATTTCTGTACCACGAGGGGTTCATGGAATACTAGTAGTTTTTAGAGTAGATGTCTGGTTGTGGCTGATGTTAGAAAATGACATATTCTCTATTTCATCTCGTTGATATGGAAGTTTATTTTTTTTTTCTTTCTTTTTTTGAAGTAGTAGTCTATTAGTATTCTTTTTTTTTCTTTTTTTTTGAAGAAATAGTCTATTAGTATTCTCTTTTTTTTTCTTTTTTTTTAGTGTATGATTGATTTGTGGTACTACTTATAATTAACTATTTAGCCTGAAAACTAATCTTCTGTTTATTAAATGAATTAATTAGTTATTAAACTGAAACAATTATTTTATTTTACGCATTCAATTAAAGGTGTAAGGTCTTATTGTAAGACAATATAATTAATACTTTATTAACAAACAACTATCATAAGCCGTACAAATTTGAAGTGACATTTCGGGTCAAACAATGCTAAAATCAAAACATGAATCATAGGCAAAACGATAATTAAAGATCAGTAAGAATAAAAGACAGTTAAAAAACAATAGGTAGTTATAAAAAAGAGACGAAACAACAATATTTATTTCAGGTCATACATCGGCTTGTTAAGGCTCTCCACGATGAAATTCCTTCGGAACCTCTCAGTAGCAGCATGGGTCGACCAGTAAGTTGGGACAGCAAATGAGACTAGGCAGGGTACACGGGGTCTTAAAAATTAGGGAAAATGTCGACAGTGTAGGCATTATAAATGGTGGACTTAGCAGTGTGCAAGCAATTACAGTCCATCTTTTATCATAGGATTTTACTCTTTTTGTTAATGATCCTAAGCAAATACTTCTAGAGTGACCTGATCTTGTCACCAAGGTTTCTGGATAGATCTTGACTTCAAACCGCACATGCATTTTCCAATAATGGTCTGACAAAGGATAAGTAAAGACAAAGGAAGGAATGTGTCTAGAGCAATCAAATTCATTCAGAAGTTTCAACAAGAAGGCCCAGGTGTTTGCTTGTTTGACCGTATAGGAAGAATTTATTCTCCACTTGCGGATTATTGGAGATCATGACATGAAGGAGTTTAACTTGTTGCACTAGTCTTTTAGAATTGATAGGGTCTAAAAAATTGGTATAGATTTCAGGAAGTTAAATGTCAGGATTAAGAGTAATTACTTCTAAGTTTCGATTCTTAGCTTCCTCTGAAGAATAAGTTAGTTTTGCAAAGGGTATCTTTAAATATATTTTTCTGAATACTTCAAGAATTGACTAAGTTTCATTACAAGTTTCATTAACCTCTGGTTGAAGTGAAAAGGTCTCTATAATGTTTCTTGAGGTATTCCACAGTAAATAGAGGGGGAGGGGGATCAGATAATAAATTTTTATATTTTACTGTTTGTGTTCTATTCGTGAGGAAAGACATTACAAATATTTACTAAGATATGGTCAAGTTCAATTATGCAATGTTTTACTTCGAGATGTATTCTATAAAACCAAGAACATAAAACCTACCTGTCCAAAAGTAATTGGAATCTAAGGGAAAATTGAAATCTTGCTACCTAGTATTTGAAATCGTTAAGAAAAATTAGTCTGTTTTGTCTCAGTTTTTTTTTTCCAAATTTTTAGTCCTAAGTTAAAAACGTGTCAGAAAGGTTTTCTTTCAAAGAAGTCTCAATAAGTTAAAAGCGTTTCATTGTGTGCAGTAAATTTATATTTGATCAGCTAAATGCAAGCTTTACGAGACAGGAACTTTATAAAAGTGACTAAATAAAAAAAAAGCGTCTTAAAGGAGAATTTTTAAGTAGCCAAAAACTCTCGTTCTCCAATCTATAGCGGGTGCTCATTCACCATGTAGATAGCAATCGGTGGTGACTTCAAAATGTTGCGAAAGCGCCAGTAGAATTAGACGTATTTGAAACTTACTAAAATAAAAAAAAACAGGTTTTGTCCCAGATTTTAATCTTCAAATATCCAGATCGCTAAAAATCACGGTCTTCATGTGCCACTAGTCAACCGTTTACGTATGTTTTCTCCTTTGATTTGTGACTGTTGAATTTCTTCTGAAAAGAATCAGATAGGTTTTCAGGGAAAATATCCTTCAGAAAACCATTGCAAACGGAGGTGCAATGTCTTACAAATTTCTTCATCAAGGACTTAGTACAGAGTCTCTCTTCTTGTCTTTCTTGGATGTCCTTAGCACAGGATGTCTCTTCTCGGATGTCTCCTGACCATACCGTGTTTTCCGTTTTGGTTGGGCAACGGCGGTACAGCTTCTTGATGTCCAATTAAATTAAAAAAACGAGTTTTTTTAACCTGAAGGTAGGGAGCAATATTAAAACTTAAAATTAACATAAATTATTCCGTATACGAGGGGGGCTGCCTCCTCCTCAATACGGTACCTCTCTCCACGGTAAAGTTTTTAAGCACTTTTAAAAAATTTAGTTATTCTAATTAAATGGTTCTCGTGTTTCAAGAGTCGTTCTTTAAGAATTTGGACAAAAGGCCTGACCTTAGCGTAAAGAGTGGGGTATCATTTTTCACATAATGCTGAGAAAATCGCCTCCCCCACCCCAAGAAAAATTCCTCTATGGAAAACTCGACCGAGTAAAATGCTCCCCCCAAGAAAATGCCCCCGTAGAATTCCATCCTCGCTGTAAATTCTCCCCAGAAAGTTTCTTGCTCACGATTCCGCCTGAAAAATTCGCCTTGGCATACTCTCATTCGAAAAACACTTGATTTTATTTAATTTCTTATTGTTTTTCAATCCATAGGCTCATACTGGGAATTTCCCATATGTGGAAAATTTTTGGATTTCATTGGAGGGACCTCTCTCCCTCCAATGGAGTTTCTCCCGTGGAAAATCTCCCCGCGAAAAATTATTTCTTGTGATAATTCCCCATGGAGAATATCTCCCTTGGAAAATGAGTACATTTTGTATATGAATTCTGGCAAATTTCCCCTCGTGTAAAATTCCCTCTGGAAATTTCACCCCCGGAAACATCCCTCCCAACGGAAAATTCTCCCTCTATAAAATACTCCTCCCCCGCAGAAAATACCCCTCCCCCGAAAAATACCTGCATACTTCCAATAACTAATATTATATGCCTACAAAGGGCAAAGCTCATACCTTGCAGCCCTTCCCCCTGGGGCTGTTGGGGTCAAGTCATCCTAAAAGACATAGCTATTAGATCTTTTAAATATGCTGAACAAAATGGCTTTCTCAGAATGTTGATCGGACGACTTTGAGAGAAAAGGGGCTTTGAAGGGGGGTTATCTGCCCTCTAATATTTTTGGTCACTTGAAAAGTACACTAGGACTTTCGATTTCCGAGCAAATGAGGCCTCTCCTGATCGTCTAGGACTGCTAATCACCCCCGCGAAAAAAAACAACAAATAAACACGCATCCGTGATCTTTCTTCTGCTAAAAAAAAAAAAAAATGCAAAACTCCACATTTTCGTACATAGGAGCTAAAAACCTCTACAGTAGGGTTCTCTTATGTGCTGAATCGGATGGTGTGATTTTGATTAACATCACTTGATGTATTGGGTATATTCCCCCCCCCCTTCTAAAATTTGGCAAATTTTCTCAGGCTCTTAACTTTTTATGGCTAACATCGAACTTGATGGAGCATCAAAATTCGATTTTTTGGATGTATCTATTGTTATCAATACTCTGTTTCTTAGTCTTTCGGTTACTCAATGAGCCGCATTGCCCCTTACTTGCAGTTCGTTACCATGAACTGTTTGATTCTAATGCTACTTCACTTCAAAGTTTGAGGCATTAGAACTGTTGATAAGAATATTTTCTGAAAATATATATTTTTCAGATACGACTAAATTCTTTTTCCTAGAATACTCTAAATACGCAAAACTGGCGGCTCTTCTTGACGTTTTGGAGTTGTGGTACATATGTATGAAGGACAATTGGAGCTCTTTAACCATGTATTATCTTCCACAATGACAGTATAGACATTGAAAACGAGATCTGTTTTTCCAATGGTCTGTTTCTTAGACACTTATTGTTTACAATTTATTGGGGATGGACACTGTATACAAAAAAAAAAAAAAGAAAAAAAAAGTCGGTTGCCTTCAGAAATGTTATAGATTGGATTTAGTCTGGTATTGCAACACACAAGCTAATACGTTGGAAGGAGACGAGATATAACTCTTGGAACTACAGTTTAAACCAGTCTATCGCAAGGCCTTCCCCGCCGATTAGTGGCTACTCTTGAGTTAAAAACGGCCTTGAGACTGACACGGCTATACGGTATCTTGGCCCCGGCAGTGGTGGGCTGCGCTTAGTTGTCAGCAGTATTATTGGTAAATAAGGAAAATGTTTTAGCCTGATAAAAATGGTTTTATTTTGTATTTTGACATTTTTCTTTGAATTAAAAACCTTGACATACTTAAACTAAGTATATTTCTGCCCTGTTATTGTGTTTGATAGAGGTCCATTGCTATATATTTTTTTTCTTTTTCGTAGTTAGAAATCTGCTATAAAACGAAAGTGTCTGATTTGTTCAAAAGAAAAAATGCTGTTGCTGATTGTCATGTAGATAATTATTCTTGAGTAGAGAAACTTTAACTATTAGTGTTAAAAAAACGTAACGACATGTCGAGGGAGCTATACTGACCTCCAACCTAAAATCAATCTTTTAGAAAATTAACAATCTTTTTTAACTTTTTTACTCATTTCTCTTCTTTTCCTTCAGACATGAGCATGTGCAAGTTAGCAAAAAATTGGAGAAAAACCTAAACAGGTTTGTAAAAAAAACTATTATGAATCAACTTCAATTTACCATTGTAAACTGGTATCCCGGTTAGATGTGGTCTGAGAGACCATACCCAACTCACAAACTTTATATGTTCTAATAATACATAAACCAAATTAGTTCAGTCCTTTGAAATCTCAAGAATAAGCAAAGAATCCGCGATGTTTCATGTTTTGCTTCTAGCATGGGGGACGGCTCCTCCCTGGAAAATTCTCCGTGTTTATATCTTCCCTGGAAAATCCGCCACCTGTAAAATTGGCCCGTGGATAATTTCACCTCATTGAAAATTGACCAGCCACAGGGAAAGCACAAAATAGGTACCTCGAAATATCGATCAGATGCCTTAAGAAACAAAAGGACCGGATATCAAAAAATGTTCTAGGAAAGGGTGTGATTGGTCTCCAATCTCTCTTGACTTTAAAAAAGGACTAGAACTCTCAATTTGCGATCGAATGAGCATTCTCCGAAGTCTCTACGTCAATGAGGGGATGAGAAGGGGGTAGTTTCCGCCTGTATGGAATAAATTCTGCTCATTTTGGGATTTGAGGGTACTCTTTGCTTTCATAATAAGAGCGTAAACCAGAAATATTCCCGGAAATCAAGAGGAATTCTGTGTCAATTTCTACCTTCCTTTCCCTCTCTTGGAACTAATTCTATACTTGTCTGAATTCTCAATGAGAGTTGAAAATTAGGGTTGAGAGTTAGATGAGATTTAAGGTGTTTTAGCATTACAATGCACCCTTAGCGGCATCTGCCCCCCCCCCCTCCCTAACTAAGAAACGATCTGAGAACTCCTGTGGAGATTTCAAGCTCTTGTCCACAAATATGTTTCAATTTGGGTTTTATTTCTTTTACTATCCGCGTCGTCAGTGTTTGTCCTTTTTTGTTTGGTTTGTTTTGTCCGCAATTTTTGCTCAGAAAATGTGACGAACTATTCGATTCCATGTATTTTTTTTCAATTTTTGTTACCGAAAAAGGTATTCTAAATTTCATTTAAAAGCCATATATTTGGTCCTTTTGTTACCCCTTAGGACATCTAACTAAGATTTCGAGGTATCCATTTTGTACTTTCTCTGTGGCTGCTCAGTTTTGCATGCGGAGGAAATTTCGATAGAGGGGGGAATTATCCTGGTGAAATCTTCCAAGGGGGGAAAGCACCCACCCTCTTGCATAACAACTTTGTTTTAGAAGAAGCAAAAACTTAGGGCGTATTGTTTACTCAGCTACTCAACCGACACTATCATAGTAATCATATATTCTAAACCACTTGTTATACAGAAGAAATTTTTATCCATTCAATTTATTTCTTTTTTTTGGTAAAGTCGCTCGTGGCGTTTCCCAAGTTAAAACGGCAAGTGCTATCATATTACCCAGAGTGCCAAAGTCCGAAAGACTTCGCCTATTCTACCGTTTTTTGGGTGAATCAAGAATTTGCACTTATCAGAGGTGGGAAGGCTCAGAAGTTTGGCAAAGTGAATTTAATTGGGAAATTACAATTAGTGACAGAAAAAACCAAAGATGAAGAAAATGTGGCAATTATGGAGCTTAGAGCGCTTAGAACACAGGTACTTTCAATATTCAGTATTTTGATATTCAAATCTTCCAAATCTTTTTTCAATTCAAATTACAAATATAATTTGTAATTCAAATTACAAATCAGTGCTTTTCAATAGATATTTCATTAAAGTAGTAAGTCCAGAGTTCGAACAGGTCTATCACTAGGCATGCAGCGGGTGCGGTTACAATGCAGAGCTACCCATACCAAGCTGGATCTGTGAACTCCTCTAATAATGGAAATATGGATTAAATCGACAAGAAAAACTAATCTTCAAAAGAACTTGAGTACATTTGTTTGGCTTTAGAAAACAGGATAGCTTCCAAAGAAAATGCGTCTTCTGAAACTTGAATTTTCTTATGAGATTTTAATTTTTTTTTCAATTTTTTTCTATTTTCGTAAGGGTTCGGATAAGATTTCGATGCAAGTGGTGAAACTACATGCACGCTAAATTATGCCAAAACATTGATGAAATACAACGCTAGTGTGAAAAAGCATATGTTGCATCCCAAATAATTTAAAACACAGGGTTCTAAACTAGGTTTTAGGTGAGTTTGTGGGAGTCTATCATCGGTTATAATTGCCCAGGCGGACAATACTTGTGACATCCAAAAAATTCTGATAAACTTTTTTTTTTTTTTTAAAGAGAAAATTTAAAAAAAATGCAGAGAAATTAATCAGTCGAAGTAGAAAATGTTCCTAGTAAAGTTCATAAACTTTGACAAAAATGATACACTGGAAAATCTGAGTTTCTGCTTCTTCCGTTTCTGGGGACAAAGACGTAAACTTAGCACTCTTGTGTGTGCGGAAATGATACGAGGTATCAAGTTTTACGGACGATCAAATTTTCCCTAATAAAACTGAATTCGTAACTATTTTGGGTGGTGAAAAAATTTCAAGGATGAGAATTTTTTTGTCGAATGTGGCACTTGCTCTTTCAAAAGCCCACCCTGACAGTAAATATGAATTAAAGGGGACAGGGCTTGGTTGAAGTCCTCTGATACATCTCTAAACGCTTTTCTCCTCTGGGTCTCAGCTGAGTCACCATTATACTTAAATCGCCAATTGATCTCAGCCAATGTACTCTTGAGTGACTAAAAATTCAAGAGAAAGCGGCAAATTTTGACTGACACCCCATTAAAATAAACGACAATTATAGCCTATAATAATTTCTCTACTATTACCTAGGCTCTACTATTTTGTTCTTTTAAACCATGATTTCTTTGAGTATTCAGCAATGGGGGAAAACTAAGGGTCTGTCAAGAATGTACTGCTTCCCATGAGAAGAGTATGGAAGCAAAGAAGAATTGGGACCACGTCGATAAAAAGTTATGTTGGTTTAACTGCCTACTATACAGTAGGTTTAACTGTATAGATATCTACAGGTTCATTATGTCCATAGGCATGGTCGTTGAGAGCCAAAACTAGGCGATGGGGACACATTTTTTTCAAAACCCAATTCTTTGAGACTCGGGCTCCGATTTGTTTCTCGTGTCCCATTTCTTGAAGCCTCCGTCCGTAGGTGTTCGTATCAACACAAAATGCAAATAAAAATGTATTGACAGAACTTTTAGAATTATTATGCAAAGAGATATAGCTTTAATACTTTTGAACCGCATCTGCCTATTGAATAGTAACTTCGACGAACCATCAAAATTATGTCAATGTCTCTTATTTTATAAGGGTTGAACAAATAGTAATTTTGTCCAAGACTCCTATTAGCTCTATTTCAATTCATTTTCTCTAGTTATGTTTCTGGCCCTAGTCTTTAGTTGATGTCTTCTGATAAATCATTAACTAGTTATCAACCAATGATTAAAGTAATTTTCTGTATACAGTTTATTTGGACACTGTGAAGCAGCCCATAATTCTTTGAGTTGATGGGTATATAATGGTGTAAATAACAGGTGGGGAACTACGTTTTTTTATGAAGAAAAGAGCGGGATTCAAACTTAAAATGCACGAACATTACCCAAAACCGAGAGGAGGATATAACCTCTGAAGTTTTCTCTGAATTCTATGAAATATTGCGTGTTCATTGAAAACATACGTTTGAAATTTTGTTTCTCGAAGGAAATAAAAGAGAAAAAACAGGCATGTAAGCAGAGGGGATTAGTAGTCTTCAGCCTGTCGCAAAATATCAAGATTTGCAAGAACCTCTCCATAGTTTCTTATATGCTTTTCATATATAATAAACCTATTTGCTGCGTTGGTTTTTAACTAGAACTCTCCCCCTCCCTCTGTCCCAATAAGTCTCACCTTAATGCCTGATAATCGCAAGCGAACATATCAAAGTTGCTAAAGGTTTAACTTGTCTTTCAGGATTAATTATTTGAATTAGTCTTTGATTTAATACTTTCATGTCTACGAAATAGGCTTGATAGAATTCATACATTGCTTCAGAGCACATTTCATAATTCAAATAAGATACTGTGGAACCATAAGCACTAAGCACTGTGGAGCCACGTGGAATCATCCGGCAGCAATGTTAAAAAAATTTAGTATCCCAACCTGTAAAGAAATTTTTCTTGAGTAATAAAAGTAGGCCTGTATTGTATTTTTTGTATTTTATCGATGTATTTGTGTTGATCCACCACCAGCGGGGAATCATCTTTACTTGTCAGGAATCTTAGTGACTTCAGTCGTCAGATGAAACACGAAAAGCAGGCGTAAAATCTTGCCTTCGATTCTTAGAAGCTGATGGAATTCTTGTTTTCTTAGAAGTGTCCCTACTATATTTAGCGATTCAGGCAGGAATTGTTAGTCCACTAAACAAGCTAAACTTGAAGTGGAGCAAACTGAGCACCAATAGTGTCTTGGCCTGCTTGCACTCACTGACATAGTGGTCTTTCCCAATGCTATGAATCACATCGTGGAATAAGTTCCTCATATACCACTTCTTTATCTTAATGTCAGTCCTGTTTAACTTCTGAAGTATATTGAATGAGTCATTTCTATCCATATATTTATTGCATATTTTCATCACAAAGGACCTTGAAAAATTAGTTTGTAGTTTTGAGGTTTTTGCCACTGTTTGCAACTTTCAATTAGAGGAGTATCAGGGATAGGATGACAGAACATGGACTCGCTTGCTGTCAAACCATTTTATTGCTATGTAGTTGAACTGTTTTCACCCGCCAGTCGTGTGACTCTTGACCAGACTGAGTCAGGGGCTTGTTGTTTTTCAAAGCAAATCCTTTCGGTGTGTTAATGTGCACAGTTGGACTCGCTTGCTGTCAAACCATTTTATTGCTATGTAGTTGAACTGTTTTCACCCGCCAGTCGTGTGACTCTTGACCAGACTGAGTCAGGGGCTTGTTGTTTTTCAAAGCAAATCCTTTCGGTGTGTTAATGTGCACAGTTGGCAGTGTACGAACACCCTCATCTTTCAACATTTGAGTGACGGCCAATAGAAAAGACCAGTTAGTGTAATACAGCTTGCATTTCTGATATTTTGGGATATACTCGCAAAGCTTTACAGCAAAATCAGAATATATTCCAAAGCTAGATCTTTCAGCAGTACCCATGCATGCATTAACCTTGAAGTTGCAAATCAAACTTCTTGATCCATGTTTGGATTGTTTTGTTTTAGTCGAACTCTAGCTTTAGTGAAACAATTCGTTCATCTTCACACTGACTATATTCTCGAGTTATTTTCAGAAGTTTTTTTTTGTGACTTTGATAGCTGGTCGATTTTTATAAGATTTATTAGGACACAGGTGTTTTGTTGGAGGTGGATTAGAATCGTTGTTGAAATGTAGGGACCTCTTGATTTTATCAAACTGGCTAACACAATTTTGGACGATTTTGAGAAAACAATTTGGCTAATATGTTAACTTCTATATATTTATAAAGTAAGAAACAAAGGGGACATAGAACCAAAAGATATACAGAGAAAGAGAAAGACTTTACGTGAAGGTTAGCAAAAGGAATAGGCTAACACATGCATAAAAAAAAACAACTCATTTTCATACCTCTGCCGGATGGTACCACATGGATCAATGATTTTGAAAGAACACAGAAAGCTGACGACCACGTCAGGGGTGGAGAAAAACATATCATGAGACTGTTTAGACTATTCGCAATATGTTCATTTAGAAACCAGATTGAAAGAGCTCTTTCCTTAACTCTAATTAGAGGCTGCGCCAACGACACTCACAGAAGGATAATTTGATAAGGAGTATGTAAACTTGGAGACTGTCAAACCGATATTAAATTTCAGAATCAGTGTTGGATTGAAATTTTGGCCAATAGGAAGCCTCTTGGATTCCCTTGGGTGTCGGGTGTAATCGATCAACCAGGAATGTGTTCTGTTTATGGGAAAAAAACGTCAGAATTATGCATAGTGTAAGACGGAACTATCCATCTTGAAAGGGTATGAACCCAAAATTGTGCTAAAAAAAAGAGTAAAATACTCATTTGGATTTATTTGCTAGAATATTTAGCGACGAGAAATATCTAAGTGGAGGTAGATAATGATGATGCAGATGCCAAACATCCGAAGATTTTCCCATGCATAAATATACTGGCCTAGGATCAAACATTCAAGCTTGAAGGTTTGAAGGTCAATTTTATATATTATTGTGTTTTCAGTAATGCACACACTTTATAACAATGTCTGAGTTTAGGATTTGCATTGCACATTTACCTCTGTACTTTTAAATTTGGGTCTTGTTCTTTACTCCTTAAAAAAACACTTTTTTTCATTAATGGCTTTCTTTTTTTCTTCATTCTTGTTAAAAAATAGATAATAAATTTACCCACTTTCTCATGTACTGAGTGAGCGGTCATATTAGCCTATTTAAAGAATAAATTATTTCAAAGACATTTTTCAAAAGGAAGTGCAGAAATCAGAAAGATTGGAGAAAAACTCCTTTCAAAATTCGGCCGTCAATAGGATAGGGGTAAAATTGGCAAACAAGTGATAAAGTTATCTATATTCGCTTTGATAAATCTCAGAACCAATAAGAAATCGTTGGACCTTTATAAATTTGGTTCTTGATAGAACAACGTCTTTTAAGCTGAATTTTACCATGAGTTGATGAATGCCAACTAACCCTGTCCTTGGGAGCAACATTAATATATCATTTGCAAATTCTGTTTTTAAAATAACATGACCATTTTAAGATAATCATAACCTAGAAAGACCATTTTTTGTTGCTCTAAGTTTTGAGAACTGGACCAAATGATTGTTAATTTAAAAGTAAAACTTAATGGGACATTGGGAAACATAAGTTAAGGTATGCTTTGGCGTAAATATAGATGGGATAAGTCGTGACAATGGGGAGGATTTTGTGTAGTTCAACTCATTTTTGGTTGGGACTCACAGCCAAAAGGATTCATTAATATTGTAAAAACTTATTCCATAAATGAAGACAGTCATGACTGATATGGTCTCGTATATACAGGAATATATGGGGCACTGCGTAGCGAATTGTATAGACAATATAAGAAAAGTTTTGGAGGGAAGGTGGTGGTGTCAATGTCATGAAAACCTCCTCATATGCCCCAGGTCAGGGGAATGCGTTAAGATAGAAAGAATAACCTAATTATAAAAAATAAATTGAAGCAAATCGTTCGAACCAGGAAGTTACTAAAAAGGGCACGATTGTGCCAAAAGGCACAATTTAATCTTCAAATCCTAGGACTTTGTCCGCACTTTTTATGTACGTGTGTGTACGTGCCTTTTTGTGATCTCACCCCATGATTACATTGAAATATGAAGTTTTGCGGGATCGTTAAGGAAGTTTCATGGAAGCCAAATTTTAGATTTAAAAAATTGCGTAATTTTCTAAGGAATGTTCTGTCTTTCGGATTAAATTAGGAGTTTAAAGAGGATGTTTTCAAGAACCATGGGTGGAATCTCCTCGAACAACCTGCAACTCAGCATCCAGGTTACATATCTGAGTCCCCTGCTGGATTTTCCTATCCGCCAAAGATTTTCTTCCAGCATAAATAGGAATTGTCACAAAAAATTGAAAGTTATCCCCGCCCCCTCCACTCTTTGCTAATTTACTGATTTGCAAAGTGAATTTCTGATTTTTTTTTATGAAAATTTTGATGCTCAAAGACTTTTTGTTTCAGAACACGACAACCAAGTTATATTCAGGAATCCCTATAAAGTCCTGGACATACGGGATTAAAAGTCGGGCTTTTTATGCAAAATTGAGGTTTTTTTTTGTAACGGTACTAATGGTAATTCCGTTCTTTTAATCCAATTTATCAATTTGATTCGTAGTATTAAAAATAGTATACAATCAGAATCGAAAAAAGGACGGGATTAACTTCTTAAGTCAAGGGGCCAAGGAGTTGAAAATCAATATATAACAGCTTGGATATAGAAAATATGGTAACGCTGCGTTTGATTAATTAAATTTTATCTTCTCGGAATTTTATCTTCCCTTTTCAAGTGAAGATTTTTCTCGAGTTGATAAATCGATTAGTAAGAAAAAGGCAAATAATGAATGCACATGCATTATATGACCAGAATCGAAAAGAGGTGGCCAACGAACTGACTGCAAGGGTTGTGGAATTTGTATGATTTGTAAATACATTTGATTCTTTACTTCTATCTTTTTTTCAAATAATTAGTTTTTTCACATTGGTACCTTAACTTGCCATAGTTAAATTTGCCGTCACCAATTTTGTGGAGTTCGAGCTTTGATTTAAAAATAGCTCTTTCGGGAACTTCCCTTTTAATACGATGCTCCACTAAAAAAAGAAGAACTTACACAGACAATCAATTGCTACTCACTAGTAAAATATTATTTTCGACAATTTTTCTCCTTGGGCTCTGCAAGCCACGAATTAAGGTTTTTAAATGCAGTTAATAAAGGCAAAAGTTTCATTCCGGGCCAATCCCCTCTTAAGTTTTATCGCTCCCTTCTTTCAACTGTGCAGTTTTTTATGTTTGGAAAGTTGAAGGGTAGAATTCATCAAAAATTACGAAGGATAAAGCTTTCTTTTTCCTGAATCTGAATTATAATGTGAATTTTTCACTACAATTTTCCTTTTTAGATCTTAATTTTTAAATTTCCTGACAGATAAGGTTTCTCTAAAAAAAAAAAAAAAAATTCTCAGCATCACAGTGTATGGAGAGGTCTTGTGCTTATCGGTTATATCCATCTATATCAGATCTGGTACAATTTCTAAATGAATAATTTTTTTTTTATCTCAACTTCGCCGTATAATCGCTCTGTACTTGTTTGATATCTCTCTGTGTAAATGATGTCTTCATTTTGTAGGAGGCAATTATCAAGATTTTGAAGATGAGGAAGTCAATTTCGAATAGTCAACTACAAGCAGAGCTTATTGAAATTTTGAAATCGCAGTTTATACCAACAAGGAAGCTTATCAAAGAACAACTTGAATGGCTTATTGAAAATAAATATATTAGGAGGGATGAATCTAACATCAATCTTTTCCATTACGTTGCGTGATATCGGACTTTTAGTTTTGTTGTACTGTTTTATTTGACTTTTTTTTATGTGTGATATCATGAATCTAATTTTAGTATGTGCTTACATTATGACAGCAACCTCTGCGAGATCATCAACAATACTTAATTAAGGACGTGCATCCTGAAACGATTTGTCAAGGGAACGGACCCTGCAAAATGTTTTTTCGTTAGAAACGTGAGAAATTTTGCAAATTCTTCTGGATCCAGAATATTGCAAATTCCGCATGTTTTGTGAATTCTAAAAGGGTCTTCCATGGAGGGGAGGGCAAATATCGCCTATCCCTTGCGGTCGCTAATAAAGTTATGAGAGGTTTACTGGTGCAGCTTTGAACTTTAACTGTAAAACTACCATCGATAAACTATGGTTAATCTAACTACTAGTCCAAAGAAGAAGATCTCGTCATGTTATCTTGTATTATTCTAACTAAGAGGCGTTTTCATGTCAGTGCCTTAACAGTAAACGAATCGCATGTTGTTTTAAGGGTATTTGAAATGAGTTGAAAAGGCAGTCCCAAACCCGTGCATATGCATAAAATCTATTTTCAGACTGTAAAAATGGCGAAGTTTCTTGAAATTCCCTGCATCCTTATTTGCATGTTTTTTTCTGATATAGGTAAAGGTTCGTCGAATACTTCTTTAAGGATCCTTCAGCCACTATCCCCTCCCTTGTGCGATAATGATACCTTGAAGTCAGTGATATAATGCTGTTGTAAGTGTATGCCAATGATTTATGGCTATTAGATACCCATCTGTATAAAAATTTACGGTGTGTTCAAATTGTTTCTGGCCACTACATTTCCTCAAGCAGCATACTATTGATGTTTAAAGCCATAAAATCATCAAACTAAATCCGGCATATTTCGTAGCGATTGATCAGACCAAAAAGATCTCACACTCATGTAAACAATTGTCATAAAAAGTAGTCCCGTAAACTAGACGTCAAATTAGAGTTCAAGCGCCAGCAGGCTTAGCGTGTTGAGTATAGGTTAGTAATTTGGTTCTCAATCTCTGGAGAATTTTCTGTCTGTGAATAAAAAAAAAAGTTTGTAAATATTCTAGTTTGGTGTAATTTCATCACTTATTGTAGTTTTTCGGTATGAATTGGACGAAATTTTTTTCAAGAGAATAAAATTATTCTTTATACTTTTTTCTTGAGATCACGAATACAGGCAGCAAAGTTTAAGCACTTAGGGCTTCATATATGCGTCAATCTTCAACAGGCTACCGTGCTAAGGCTAAAGGTGTATCCTTATTTTTTCTGATTTAAGTCCTGCCATCGCGGAAACATATCAAGAACTCAATCAATCTTAGCCATGAACACACAAGACATGCCTTCTTGAAAAAGGTCCAATATTAGAAATATAGGTCTATCAAAAATAAGGGTTTTATAAAAATAAGAATTACAAAATTCAGTAGTTTCTTGGAATATGCTTATTAGTTTAGAAAAGGCGGCTAACATCTTGTGTGGGTTGATGTTGGGGTTGCGTTACCCCAACTCACATGAACCGTTTTCTATTTGTGCATATTTCAGGAATTTTCTGATAAATTTTCAAATGAAATACATTTTGTGAGGGCAGCAACGAAGTTACCCCTGAAAAATAAAGGAAATAAGCAAAAATAATTGTTATGTACAATTCATAGAAATCTTTTTGATGTGACCGATGTATAGCACCTTTATTTCCCACAAGGTTTTAGTTTACTTATATTGTATATAAAGTTTCTTAAGAAACATACCCAGAAGAATCAAATGAAACACGAATTTCTCAGCCAAAACCTTGCACAACCAATATTGGAACACGTATTTTATTTATGGTTCTGAAATTAATGCGAAAACCCGTAACAGGAAAATCCCTCTGACACAGCTTTGAGTATTGTCGGTCTTAACTTAATCATTGTCTACATTAAAAAAGAAAAAAAAAATGTGTGTTTACCTTTAAGTTAATTATGTTTAAGTTGAATTTATTTTGTTCAAATTTTAATGAGAAAAAAAATATGCCTAACCGCCGTAGATCAGCACATGTGTGCATGGTCCTCCTCCACTCTAATCTGTTCTGAGCTTCACTCATTTCTGCCTTCCATGAAGTTTCTGTTCCCTAAATTTTTTCTTATAACCTCTTTGGATCTGAAGAATTCCTGTTGTTTTTTTTTTTTGGTCAGCCTTGGCTAGGTTGGCAAAAAGCACAGTGCTTCCCAACTTATTGTTTGTAAAACGTGACTTAGTAACTTGATCCTTTCTTTCACATAGCTCTGGACTGTGAGATCAAACCATGCTTCTGTACAGCTTATTGTTTTGTATGCAGTTGTTCAAATGAGTGACTAAACTACCATTGAAAATTCCCCTGAGAAACTACCAGCATGTCTTCCTTAGCTTTTTGAAGCACCCATGATTACGAGGTATGTTTGATCAATGTGTTTCCCACAGCTTCTAGTATCGTAATTTTAGTTCTACGACATCCTGTTACTGTTTTTTTTTTCTCTTTTTTTTTTAATTACGCCTTTTAGACGAAAGGTTTTAGACACACTTTTACGTGGCTATGTCTTACTTTTTTTCCTTTTTTTAGGATTTAACAGTACCATTGTGATTAGCCTATTAAGATGGGCAAATCAAATTTAACAAATTTCTTAAGCTCTTCGGTACTTTCTCCATGGGCAATGCCGTTACAAAGGCTTTCTGTTTTAGTTTCATTCTGCTCTGTTTGGCGCAAAAGGTACATTTCAATAAGCCCAAGGTTTGACTGATAAGAATTTTGCAGCTTTATTTACATCACCCGGCCGTACCCGGGATTTCGAAACTGGGACATATAGTAATTTCGGAACCCACCTTCCTATTCTATCGCCTTGCGTAGTTTTAAATTAAGAAATTGTCACGTGTATTGTCATTGATTGGTTATTTCATTTCAGATCGTCATGTTTTTAGTTTCTCTGTTTTTATAAAAATCTTGAAATTGGCGCTACTTTCGAAGAGAAAAAACATCAAACCTACCTAAGGATTGATGTCTGACTCTTTTTAAGCCTACTCTACACTGCTGGATTCTCGCCTTTAAATGGAGGGGAGGGTACACAAACAAGAACAGAAACTTGTCAACATTATGCCTACCATTTTAAAGTCAACTAGTCTGCCTAACCTGTCAAGATTTTCCTCAGCCAACCTAGGCCTACTTTTGACAGACTGGATTTGTGTTTGTGAACAATGTTCTGGATAATTACCAGTTACAGAAAACTCCAGCTTTAATCCTATAACGCTGAATATCAGTTATGTTACGAAATACCTCCCTTTATCAAGCCATATTTATTGTTTGCAGTATATTATCTTTAACTTCCAGTTAAAGATAAGATTCCAATCCAAAACCAGTGTATTTCTAAATCTCCTTTACGTTACTGCCAGTACATGTAGGTTTATTATTTTTCAATCCTTCTAACACCATTTCTTAACTCTTTCTGACTTGACAAATCTTCCATCATGTCTAAATTATCTCAATGTTTTCTACATAGTCTCCTACAACCACATCACGGTTTAACAGACTCAAGGCGTTAAAGCCCATCTGTGCTGAACAGTCTCTATGTTTCTTAATTTAGGCTTGTTTTGTATTCTGAGACAATTCATGACAGAATGCCTCCTCTCAATTTCTATCCAAATTTTGTTCTTCTTTGTTTCAAAAAAGTAAATAACTCAAAATATGAGGAATTTCATCTGGATCACACAGCGCAGCGAGTCCTGATATATTGAAACGAAGCTTAGGCTGGATAAATCTATCGTAAATAGTGTAGGCACAACTGGTAGCCGGAGGTAAGTCGATGGTATTCACTTGCAAATTTTCAAGGGGTATACAAGTCTTGTTCGTTTCAGATAGCCCCCGAAGTCGCGCCAGATTTTGATTTGGTGAGCGCATTAATTCGTGGCTGCGGAGACCAATCAGCGTACCAGAAATTTTTGGGCCATCGAAAAGGGGTCGGTGTCCCTAATCGATTATTCTGTTTTGAGCGTTTTTTCAGTTAATTTTTAAAAACTAAATTTGTATTTATCGGAATTCCTTCCTCCTTCTAAACTAGAGTTCTTAGGATACACCATTCGTTTTCAGTTTCATTAGCATGACCAATAGAAAGAATTCTTTCAATGCGAATGGTCGACAATGAGACCTTCAGCTGTCTGAGAATTTAATTAATCCAGCAAAATAGAGAATCAAAATAAATTTCCTTGCACCATATCTCCCTGGCTGCTTTATGAAACCTCAAAATTTGTTGACTATCTTCTTCCAGGTCCTCATTTCCTGGTCTTGTAACCTGCATTTCACTACTTTGAATACTCTTTACCCACGGGGAAATTCCGTGGGGTCTCTAACTCTTATCTCCAATACTCAGAAAAACTATGTTAAAGTCCACTTTACCATTGTTTTTGATTCAGTGGCACATCAATGAAAACTATCTGATACAGTTTGTAATCCAACCTACAACCTTAATTGATAAGGTTCTTCACTATTTAGATTTTTTATAGCAGCACTTATCTTATTTTTGCTTTATTGAGTTGTAATTAAGAATTCAAGGCACTTAACTAGAAATAAAACTCAAACACTTCCATTAAAGCTTTGGGAAGCTTGTAGTTGCCATGTATAAAAATAAACTTGTTTGCGCGATGTGGAGCCAACATTGAACGCTTAGCAATATTAGTCCTGTACCACTAAAACCCCTTTGAGCTGCAACACTTGTCGCTGGTAACGACATAAGTTTTGTTGCCAAAGCTCCAATTCCTAGTAACAACGTAGAATATCTTCCAGAAGATAATGATGGGATTGATTGCGTCAATCAGGACAGGATCTTTTGATCTCCTGGCAAGATACCAAACTTGATATGTGGTTATGAGGAAACATAGAATTTCTGATTTTTGAGGAAACCCAATAGCAACATTCACGAGACTGGCTGGCTAGCTAATCTCCTGACACCACCAGAGATGACAACCACTTTATCGATCCTTTCCAAAACCTACAAAAGAAATTCCCGCCACAAGTTAAAGTGAAGAAACCTCGAGTGTTGATTGCACTTATTTGGTTCACAGACGATGTGATAAAGTAAGATACGTCAGTCTTCAACACTAGCATCTTTACCCTTTTAAACAATAAATCCCTGCTTGTCAGTGGCCCATCAAGAAGGTTCATGTACTGTCAATTTTTCATTTTGAAGTCTAAAGGTGCAGCTGTCACCATGAGATCATCCGTGAGAAGCGAAAGTCAAGCTTCTGAAATGACTTTGAAAACTTAAAAAAAAATGTGGAAAAGAGCACGCAAACGAGTGAAAGGTAATCAAAATTCTGTAGTAGACGAGTAATTTAAAATATTTTGAGGGGATTCCGAAATTTGTGCATATACCAAAAAATCGCAATTTTTTTCTATACTTGCCTCTTAGTTCAAAACACAATCACAAAAAGTAATTCGACGCCAGAATTTCCCGCCGCTTCCGACCATAATGGCGACGCGTCGAAGCTTTTATAGTGGTGGATCGCTGAAATATTTTCGACGGCGTACAATTTGTTTTCGCCGCGGCTTGGGAACCAGTTTCATATATTATATGGATAGAACAGATAATTCGTGCGTTTGATTTATATATTGTCGACAGAACAGCGTTCGAGTTCGATTGATTCTGTGTCGACATGAAAATCTCTTTCGACAAATTTGTGCCTCTCTTATGAATGAAATATCTCTTTCAAAATAAATATTTCAAATAAATCGACATTTATGTCAAGAGACGAAGCTAGGTTGTCGTTGTGACTTTCTAACTAAGTAAAACAAATTTCGATTTTTGGGATTAAATGCGAGCTCAATCTTTGAGTAATATTGCATCAGCTCATCAAATATCTCAAAAACTTTCTATACAGGGTGGCTGATATTCAAAATATTGTTTGCGTAGTATATATTTCCTACAGTACATATAGATCCAAGTGGAGCAATGCGCAAGAAGGTAGGCATTGCGCTGCAATAGCACCTCCTCTTACATATTTCCTAACATAAACCATATAATCAGTTTGATCCAGAAACCGTATCATTGATGAAAGTTACACCATCAAATTCAGCATATCAGGGAACCCTTAGTGAACGTGTCAATCAACCAAAATGCAAATTTTGCATCTTTCCGACAAAATTGATCAGACACAATTGTTTGTTTGATTTTTATTTTTTTTTCAGGGGTTATGGCATTGAAGCAGCAAACCTAAAAAATAGTGTGAAGGATCAAATGAACAGAAAACGAAAGTTTTGGTACTCTTTTAAGCATCAAAAAACATTGGAATTAATTTCTAATCCCTCTTCATTTCTGGGGAAATGACTTTATAATTCATTTTCAAGCAGAATTGTAAATAAGGAGCGATGCGGCTCAATAGTTGCCGAAACTCTTAGAAACAGAGTCTTGATAACAATAGACACATCAAAAGAATCGAACTTTGATGCTTATTCAAAATGTCTGAAATTCATCAAATTTGATGGTATCCATCAAAAGTTACGAGCCAGAGGAAATTTGCCCAATTTTTGAAAAAAGGGAATATATATATATATATATATATATATATATATATATATATATATATATATATATATATATATATATTTTTATATATATATATATATATATATTTATATATATATATATATATATATATATATATATATATATATATATATATATATATATATATATATATATATATATATATATATATATATATATATATATATATATATTTATTATATATATATATATATATATATATATATATATATATATATATATATATATATATATATTATATATATATATATATATATATATATATTTTATATATATATATATATATATATATATATATATATATATATATATATATATATATATATATATATATATATATATATATATATATATATATATATATATATATATATATATATATATATATATATATATATATATATATATATATATATATATATATATATATATATATATATATATATATATATATATTAGTCCGTCCCTTGCGAACGAGGGCGCGTCCACTGGGCATACTTTCGTGTCTTTAAGATTATTTTTTTTTTTTAGTAACACAAAAACAAGTAACATTTACATACAGTTAAAACTACAAACCATTTTTTTTTTTTGAGACAGCAAAAACAGTTAACGCAAAAAGAAGCCAAATAGTAATATTTCCTTCTTTTTTTAGCTAAAAGTAAGGGCGAAGCGAGTCAATATCTATAAAACGAACTCCAGGTGACGATTTTTCTTCCCTGCAAAAATGTGGATGACCTTTTCAGGGCAGATGTCAACGTCCCTATGGACTGCAAGGAGGGCTAAGCCACTCAGTCGTTCTTCTCCTGTTGAATTTCTCAGTCAGGTTTTGAGCCTTCTGAGCGTTGAGAAACTTCTTTCCGGACTAGCAGTGCTAACAGGTAACGTCGCAAGAACAGCCAGAAGAAGAAAAACATTTGGAAAAAAGGAGGCGTCGCATGCCTGAAACAAAGACACAAGTAGGCGTCTCTGATACCAGAACATTCTCCCACTTGATGCGCCATAGCCGAATCTCTTGCTTCAGACAGTCTGGTTCGGGAAGAATATCCCCATACGATTCAACCAATGACTCCAGATTTAATGCCTTCAGGTAAACAGAAACAAATTTGGCGAAGAAAGGCCGCTGAGATTTGACAGCAGTTCTGGTGAAGCTCAAATCGTTGTTTCAGCTCGGAAGTGAAGTGGTCCAGGAAAGGAATAAAGAGCGAGGTTCTATAGTGGGTGAGAAGGTCTGGATCGTCTACATGCATACTCTGGCCAACTTTCGTCCTTGGACGAGTCATCTCCAGTCCTAAGTCGCTGGCAAAACGCTGAGCCTCGTTGAAAATAGACGTGAAAGCAATAGCAGCATTTCCTCGCATTTCCTTTGTTTTTGAAAGGACAGTTTCCACGTGCCTGCATGCAGCTGCCAAATCATAGTCAACTGCCTGAAGAGTCTTGCACAGTGTAAGCGTATGACCACATGGAGACAGACAACATATTGCGACTGGTTCATCGTGTCCAGCAACTGCACCGTTTTTGCATTTCCGTTCTCTTCGAGAGCTTCCACGGATCGTAGGATTGGTCGGTACAGCTCAAGAAACGCACTACTGAATCGTGGCACTCCACCCATTTTGTTTCGCAGAGTCTGGTTAAAGTATCTTTCCTCGAATCCGGTAGTATTTCGTTGATCTTCTCTTTTAAATTTTGTGTCCTGAGTGGGGAAGTATGATAAAAACTGCAGATTTGTGACAAGACACCGAAGAAATGCTTAAACGTCGGAATAGAGCATACAGAAAAGATGGCGAAGTTGAGCCTGTGCGGACTACAATGGGCGTAAAGCGCCTTCGGATAATTTTCACGTATAACGGCCTGGACACCCCTAAGATGCCCACTCATCGCTGCTACACCATCATATCCCTGACCAACCATCTTGTTCAGATTAAGACCAAGGCTTTCGAGGAAATTGCAGGATTGATGATGCCAGACCATGCCCAGTAAAATCAGAAACTGGGGTAAAACCAAGGAATTCCTCATGCAGGTTCCCTTTGAAATTGTAGCGGACGCAAACAGACAGCTGCTCAGTATTCGAAACGTCCGCCGTTTCATCGGCAATCACCGAAAAGCATGGACTTGCGGTTACTGTTTCCACAATAGACTGCTGAAGAAGCTCCCCGGATGCGAAAATAATACCATTCTGGATGATAGAAGAAAGATATGTGGCATTTCTTACCGCAGAAAGAAGATGGTTCTTCAGAACATCGTCACCGTGTCTCGCCCTCAGCCGCAGTAGTGCTCGGAAGTTGCCATCATTGTTAGAAGGTTCTGGATCCGAGACCGAAATGGGGCTTGAATAGTTGGTACCACGAAGGGCAAGCTGTTGCCGCCCACAAAATATCACCGTCTCAACAATTGATGGCAACTTCTGGCAATTTTCTTGAACCTGCGCTTTCCTGGCCACGTCTAGTTGGTGCACGATATCGTCCTGTATTTTCTCCGAGACAGAAATGAAGTTTTCAGCCGATACGGTGCAGTTTCTATGAAACTGTGCTTGTTGGTGAGCTGTGCTCCTGAATAGTTTGGTGATTAGATTCCCCAAGCGCTGGCGGCAGACTTTGCCAGCTGTCTCTGACGAGAACAGAACGCAAAATCTTCAAAAAGTAGCGTCCTCAGACGGAGAGTACGATAACCAACTGAAACGAGCGAGTCAAGTTAATTGAAACTTCAGCTTCCGTTTTTCGGATACTGGAAAAATGTAGGAGATACTGGAAACAAGGGCTCTTCGGCAAACGTAGTTTAGAATTTGCGTCGAGACTGGATGATTTGTTGACAAAACGACCGATGTCATTTGCGAACCACGACAAAGACTGGGTTGGTGCAGGTGCGTGTTGCATCGTGGTTGGTTCCAGTGTGCGTGGTTCAGGAGCTTCAACGATGGCTCCAGTGCCCACCAGATCCACAGATGTAGATGAATGCTCCGCAGACGTCCGGCTAACACCACTGTCAGAAACATCCCTGGTCCGCTTGGGCGCGAAAAACGACGCAATGCCACATTTCCTCTTCATGTTGAAAATCGCTCTTCTCTTATCCAAGTCCGAGATTGAACCGAACTGAACTGACAATCCTGCACCCTCCTCTTATAACATTTACCTCGAGCGCGTTCACCTCAGTCAGGTGAACATGGGGTTACCTAAATGGCAATTAGGTAAACCCATTTTCACCTAATCCTAATTTACTATGCAAGGTCAGGTGAACATGGGGTTACCTAATTGGCAATTAGGTAACCCCATGTTCACCTGACCTTGCATAGTAAATTAGGATTAATGGGATAGTATTATCCCATTAATTGCGTTCCAGTAGGAACGCAATTAGTAATTGCGTAAGCGATTACACAACCGTTTACCCACAAAATGCAATAGGATGTAGTGTGGGAGCATATTTTTTTATGCTATGGTTTTGTCTTTACAGGTATTTTTTGGACTAATTTTTGACTCGGTCAAAAATTGGGGGGGGGACTCAAACCCTGGATACGGCCCTTATATATAGGCCTACATATATACATATAACCAGAAAGCAAATATTTACTACGTATGCTGTAAGCCAGGGGTGCCTCATGAACCAATGAAAATTAAATTAGACAGAATAAAAGAAAAACAAAGCTTTAGGTAATCGATCCTGATTGTATAGAACAAAACAAATCATCTTGCTCTTTATCTAAAAATCTGTATACATTGTACATAATAATATTAGCTACATCTCCAAGTGCAAGGCTACAGTGCTACTACAGGAAAAAAACACACCAAAATGTAAAATTTTCTGAAACTCGGGGAAATTCCGAATAGAAATATCGGGTTTTAGGCAAAGTGCAGACAAATATGCGGACAAGCTGCAAAGATCTGGTGTTATAATTCACTTAAAAACCAAAACAAGACTTGCTACTCAGATATGGGTGATACAAAGTAGTTTCATTTTCATTAACTGAACATTTAACACAAGCTTTGAAACTCATCAAAATCTTGACAAGGACAAACATGTTTAAAAAAAAAATTATAAATAACAATAAATCCAAATCAAATAAGTTCTTGCCCGTAGTACCTAGGATACTTAGATTTCACAGAAGGCTTTGTACCAAAGCAATTTTACAAGAATTCTTTTAGAACAGTGATTGACAGTAAGGTATTATTTTAATAATAGCACTAGATAATGCCTTAAAACGCCTAAAATTTTGAAATTCAGTCTTTTTGCTCAACAATTGCTTGTTCCTTTTCATATATATTCACAATCTTGTCAATGATTGACCAAATGGTTTCTTTTCTCAGGTCTTTACAAAATATTTCATACCAAGTTTTCCCTTCAATATTACAAGCTCCAGAGATAGTCACCCCATAGCACTGTAAAGTTAAGTAAACAACAGATATTGCAATGTGCTGTGGTCGATGGTATATTGAAGAAGAATCATGAAAGAAATCCTGTAGAAAGGACCAACTAGTTCTAACAATTGGTACTTGACTCCACACTTCTGGTGAGATCCACTGTCGCAATGAGTCAAGGTAATAGAGCATATATTTATGAGGAAGATTGTCTGTGGTATTGAATTCCAGAGTCCTTAGTAATAGCAAGTCAGCTTGAACCACAGAATCTCTTAAGGACCAATATTCCTCAGTTAAGTCTAGGACTCCAGAATTTCGGTGGATAGTTGATTGAGCTACATTTAAAATGTCGCGCAATCGAAGAGGTCGGTTGTAATTTTTTGAAGCTAAATATAAACATGAAGTTGCTACGACATATGGGTCCACATCTTTTTCAGACACAGATTTCATAAATTTGTAATAGTAAGAAGCTGCAAGAGAAATTGTCCAAGCCTCCATTATAAGCTTCAGTCCGCATTCAGATATAAATCTTGCTACATAAAACGAATGCTTTGATTTTTTGAAGTCAAGCATTTGGGAATTTTTGCAGGAAGTCGAGTGTCTTTGGAAAACGTCAACATTCGCCATCCCCTATAAAACATGGAATTATCAGACACTTCCAAGGGAATAAGCATAAACAGAAAAAATAGAGGGTTACTGTTCATACGGCAGCTCACCCCTAAAAACAGTCTTTTAGGGGTACCATCCCCCCCCTCTCATCCGAAAGAGTTACTCTGGCACTGCTCTTTTGAATTTTAGCGAGTGCATCAATATAGTTTAGTATTCAAATTTACGATCTCCCCTTTAGTCGCAACATTGAGCACGAAAATTCGATGAAAAACAAACCAAAGCGTAGATAGCAAGGACCAAAACCAAATGGGGGTCAGGAACAGCCGACCTCCGTTCTCCCGTCCTAAATTTGGAAACATGTGCATATTATATCTTAAAAAGTATAGAAAGTTAAAGGGGAATTTCCCAAAGACAGTGAATAAGATATAATATATGAACCAAGCGTGTATTTCAGCAATATAACTAATAGCTGTTTTCAGTAAAATGCAATGTAAAACAAAGAAACCAATAAGAAAATGAATTTCAAAAACTAATCGATAAAATGTAACCTAACTAAAACAGCAACAAGAACATGTATAAATTATGGATAGAGTCTTAGGAATTATTTTCTCACAAAGGTAAGATATTTCTTTTTTATTATTATTATTCAATTTGCATACATAGGATTGAGGGTGCATTCATCTGATTCTCTATTCAAGGATGTATTACTATTTAAATTTCTTTACTGAAAATTTTCTTAATTCCCAGGTCCTTACTAATTAGCATTGTTTCCTCTAAAGGTATGGAGTAGTTAGGATTTTCAAAAATGTGGTAGCTTAAAGCTGGATCAAAAGATTTTAAACTACCTTTAGAATCTACTTTTTCTGTTATGCTTTCTTTGTGTTGCTACAGATATTTTATAAGTTTTGATGTGTTCTCCCAAAGTAATAGTCTCTGCGATCACATGATATTTGTTACAGCTCTCTCTGACGATTAACTGCGGTTTATATAATCAAATTTGAGGAGATTCATAAGAGCTATTACTGTTATATTGAGAAAGTAAGGGAGGGGAACCGTATTTGCAGGTTTCTGATAATCTCCTTTTGATATGAAATTGTGACTTTAAGACAATGTATTTAACCTTAGAGCAACTACAAAACTAATGAGAGAGACAGAGTGAACATTTCTGAAAAGTGTATCTCTAACAAAAGCTAATTTCCTTTGAATTCGTGACTGAGCAGAAATTAAGCACACAATCCTTAAGAGATATTGCAATAACTCTTTTAACCCGTGGAGGATGGCTAGCCTTAAAATGAAAGTATCTATTATATTGTACAAATTTTTTGTAAATTGCGAAAATGGAGATTATCAACACTACCTATAATCAATATATCTGGGAAAGGTGTTTTACCATCTACTTCTAGCTCTGGAATGAACCACGGGTTTTAAATGTAACGATTAAGTTGTTCTATAACACCTTTAGGATCACCCTCACTGGAATTATGAACTGATATAGCGTCGTCATGAAACGTTTCCAGAAATCTGTGATTAAGAAAATGTAAATTTGGATCCCAGTTATCAAGATGTTAGACGGGAATACTTGCATGTAAACAAAGGGTTATTTATAGAAATATACTTTATGAGGTGGTTAAAAGAGTTCCGAAACTGAAAATGCATGGTATAGATAGATAGTTAGAGAACTAACTATTGCAAAAAAGCCACAGAGCCATGGAAATACACAAACTACTATTCTTAAGATACAAATAAACAATTCAACAACAAATAAGAAATAAAACAGGAATTAAAACAACAAAAACAAATCTACATTCATAAAACAATATTTTAAGGATCCACCCTCTCCCTTCCCCTATAAAAATTTTTCTTGGTGTCATTACAAATTTAATATATTTTTAATTGTCCCAAAATAATTCAAACCCGTTATAGAAACAAAACCACAGCAAAAATTCAGTTTGAAATAAAGGAAAACATTTTCTTATTTTAAAGAAAAATTAATATTTCCTTAAATTCAGTACCTCAGAGCAAAGAGCCATAAAGTAAAGCATATCCTTGCCAAATTTTCCACACATAGGGCATGAGTAAGAGCCATCCATTGCTTTTGCCCTCCTTGAACCATTCCTTCTTTCTCAAAGCTCTAGAAAAAATTACAATTCCCTGAAATATGCCAAATAAATTTCAACACTATTCAAACCCCCTAGAAAATAGACATCATAACCTAAGACCTCCTTCCATTACCGGTAAACTCACAGGGACACTCAAACTGCGATTTCAAACTACCGCATGTTTCCTATATTTCCTATCTCTAGTTCTATCCCTGTTCTTTTATTCCAAACAACTGATAACCAACAACCATTTAAAATTGATCCCACGAGAAAGCCCAGGAACTTCTATCCAGCAGCACTTCCAAATAAGCTGTATTCACTGACTTTATTGTTCGATAAGCTCCCAGTATCTTGTCATTCTGACCAATCTTTTTATTCTCAATGAAAACAATCCTAGATTGCCCTTTGAAACAAAACTACTGAATTTCCCGCTTAATCTAAACAGTCTCCTGAAATGTCTTAAACCCACTCTGTCCTCCCTTTCCAAATCTCCAAATTTCCAAACCGTGGCTCACAACAGGTCTAATTTTTGTTTCAAATATTCTCTTGTGTAGCTTAATATCTGGTGATTCTAGATGTCTAAAGGGGCTACTCAGTAGCACCCATGAAGCCATCTGGCCTCTACAATTCTTCAATAGCACTTGGTCAGTCCACCATTCTGAGCTTTGTTAACTAACAATCCCAATAAACAGAACCCATTACTTCCTTGATATCTCTCCCAAGAATCCGTTAAGAAAAGACTTGTTCTTTTCCCAATCATTTTTCCCAAAAACTAATGTAACGGATTTATCCACATTTCAAACTAAGCTGTTACTTTCCAAGTAATTTTCCAATATGTCTAACATCTTCTGCTAATCCTGAGCCAATTTCTCAAACAGTACATTTCTCAATGGTGCTCGTCTGAAATCAGCTCCCATTCAGTCGTGGCACATTCAGAGCTGACTTCACGTGTGTCTGGATATCGGGCTAGCCACCGGAGAACTAAATGCACCTAGGGACGGTTTGGCTAGCAACCCTCCTCTTGAAATTACTTGCTACGAAAGGAACTGGATATACAGCCTCAGATGCCCCACCTACTATCCCAATTGGACCCATGCCTGCCCAAGGACGTACCCCTTTGAACATCGTTGACCAAGCCGCCAGCTGGAATGTCCTGACGCTGAACCAGCCTGGTTCTACGCTTCTTTTAGCAAAACAAGTAAGAATATACAAAGTGACGATCGCAGGCATAACACAAACTCACCTTACGGGAAGTGACGAAGAAGATATTGGAGAAGGAGAGACACTGCTTTGGTCTGGTGGACCTCAAAGAAGAGGGGGAGTGAGCCTTGTTCTCAACAGCTTCGCTCGGAAAGCCTTATTGTCATGTACGCCTATCTCACCACGTCTACTGAGAGCGAGAATCGACGGCAAGCACGGGAAGATAACTGTTCTTACCTGCTATGCGCCAACAAACGAGGCCAAAGATGAAGATAAGGACGGCTTCTAAGTGGTACTGTCCTCCAAGCTCTCCTCCATACCTCCTCGCAAGTACCTCCTAGTCCTAGGAGATTTTAACGCTGGTGTGGCTAACAGCTCTAGCCTGTACGATGCTGCTGTTGGACCTGTGGCAGATGACGCTCTGAATGATAATGGGGAGCAACTGCTCAATTGCTGCATCACCCACGCTCTATCAGTCACAAATACTTGGTTTGTGAGAAAAGACATTGTAAATTACACATGGTACAGCAATGATGGCAGGACAAAAAAGATACTTGTCTACATCATTGTTTGAAAACGCTGGCTTTCGTCTGTCCAGAACTGACACTCATACAGAGGTGTCGAGCTCGGAAATGCCGACGATCGTCTCATCTCTGCAAGGATCAAACTCCGGCTGAAGGCCAATAAGAGTAACTCCTCCTCCACCAAGAAGATAGATTCCTCTCGACTGAAGCAAGATCCCTCGGTTCGCGAGCGGTATATGGTTGAAGTCTCTAACCGCTTTGAGGCTCTCCAGCAGTGTTCGGAAAGCGAGTCAGCATGGATCACTTTCAAAGACAATGTTCTCAGAGCAGCTACCGAAGTTGTGTTCTCGAAACTGTAAAAGAAGAAAGAGTGGATTAGCAACCAGACGTTTGAAATGAATAGAGCAGAGACGGAGAGTGACATTAGGAGGAGATATGACACTCTACAGACAGATCAACAAACAACATAACTCCTTGTTTCACAAGGACAAGAAACACTTCATTGCAGGCAAAGCCGCTGAGCTCGAGCAATCTGCCCAAAAGTAAGACATAGGCGCAACATTCAAGATCCTGCGTGAGCTGACTCGCGAACATGCTTGACATCCATAAGCCTGAAAGCAGCGAATGAAGAAACCATACACGATCAGTCTCAATGTGTTGGTCTCTGGGAGAAACACTTTAATAAGCTGCTAAGCTCAGGTCTGTCCGATTGCATTGACCCAGGGCTACTTGCCGCTGCTGCAGAAGCTACTCCTGCCCCCGACGGCGCCAAATTTTCTCCTGAAGAGATTAAATTGGTCATTAGGAAACTGAAAAATAATAAAGCAGCTTGCACCTGTGGCATCACTTCAAAGCTACTTACTACGGGTGGCCCTGCAATGATACTTTGGCTGCAGATGGTGTTTAGCATAATCTGGCACACTGAAGTAATACCGTCACACTGGAAGAAAGGAATCATTGTGCCAGTGTTTAAGCGCATGGGCAGCAAGACAGATTGCAGCAACTACCGTGGTAACACCCTACTCTCTGTTCCTAGAAAGCCATTTGGAATGCTCCTGCTGAAACGTGCAATAAGTTTCCTACATGCTTTAAGCCGCCCCCAACAAGCTGGATTCATGCCAGGAAGATCGACAGCTGAACAGAATCATACGGTCAGACAGATCGTTGAGAAGACAATTAAAAGCTTACATAGCTTACATTGACTTTCTTTCTGCCTTCGACACCGCTGACAGACAGTCCCTTTGGATAATCCTGAAAGCTGCGGGCCTACCAACAAAGATAGTCAGCCTCTTTAAACCCTGATTACAAACAGGAAAAAGCCTACGGCTTTTTCTTCTTTGGAGTAGTAAGAGACGACTCTCAAAGAATAAGGGAGCTAACTAAGTCCAATGTATGCAATGGTTTGTTCTTCTAATGATCGTCTTTTAATATAATATTTTTAACCCATTAATTTCCTTTAAAATGAGCCATTGAACAACTCTCTACGATGTTCCAGTGCCAAGCTATCTGTGGAATTACTAACCTACACTATAATTCAGTGGCGTATAAAATTTAGTATAGGCATGAGGTCGTTCTTTATTATATACAAAATTAGTATTATTGGTTAGACACCATAAATATTTTTGCAGTTTACATAATAAGTTTAGCGATTCTGGACTGAAAACTAAAATAATTGCAATTATAAGACAATAATATGGAGATACGTAGTTTACGGGTTACAAACCAAAAAAAGTTTGGTTCCAGAATACACTAACAACTTTGAACTGAGATTAAAAAAATTTTTCTTCCAGGAGACAAAAAGTAAAACTAATTATAAAATTTTCATATATTTTTGTTGTTTAAATTAAGAACTTACTATTACTGATTAGGCATCATAAATATTTTTTCAGTTTACATAATAATTTTAGCGATTAAGCCAAAAAAGAAAATTTTGGTTCCAGGAGTTTCGGTTACTATAGAGACAAGTAGCTATTATTACTATAGAGTTCATTACCATGAACTGTTTGATTGCTTCAAAATTCAAATATCTTTGAAAAGACTGCAGTATGAAAATACATCAAAAATGCAATTTTTTTGACAAAATTGATTCTACTTTAAAACGTATTTTATTTTTAATTACAAAAGGCACTAGATGTTGCAATTGCCTTTAAAATGAGCTATTATACAGCTCTCTATGATTTTCCAGTGCCCAGCTAGTTGAGCAGGAAAATCAAGTGGAAAGAAAAAAATATCCCGTTTGTGGAGAATAACGTGGTAAAAGTCTATTTTCTTGATTTTCAAGCCAATATATTTTCTTTGTTATTCAAGCCAAAGGGCGGTAAGTTTCCTTTATAGAGGATTCGGACACGGCGTTTCTAATGGTGTACTTTTTGTTTTGATCTGACTCTTTTTTTAGGAGTTGGGGGGTTTTATATTTCTTAACATTGGAGGTGATCGTCTCTTACTAGGTTGCTAGCTACCGCTGCAACCCGGATTAAATAAAAAACATTTTTTTTAACTGAAAGTTAGGAGTGACATTAAAAATTAAAACTAACAGCAATTATTCCGTAAATGAAAGGGGCTTTCCCCTCTTCAACGACTCGCTCTTTACGCAAAAGTTTGACTCTGTCACCACTACTTTTTAAAACAATAAATAAACTTTAGCATAAAGAGCGGTGCGTTGAGGAGGGGACAGCCCCTTTCACATACGGAATAATAGCTGTTCATTTTAAGTTTTAACATCGCTCCTTACATTCTGTTAAAAAAAACTTGTTTTTTTATTTAATTTCATAAAGACGATACTTTTTTCAACATATGAAGAACCGTATATATTGCAATTGTTTCTGTCTGGTTTATTTGTTAAGTAACACAAGAGACAAAAGTTAACGAACAAAATAGTAGTGAAGAATTATGGTATACAGAGTAATATTTGGCAGGGTGATTGGGTGATTTTCTGGGATTTGGGGAATCAATTTTTTTTTTCGGGGTGATACATAGATTTTCTGAGGAAATTCCCGAATTCGGGGATAATGCAAGCCCTGCTTGAACTCTAATCAGAAAAATCGAAACACTTAACCACACGAGAAACGAAAAGCTCCGGCGTTGCGGGTGACGCAATAAAGAATTGTCTCAAAATTAATTCAAAGTCAACTGAACACCGCCACCTCTGCCGATGGCGTTGCGACACTTCGGCGGCGGTCAACTGGACCTCTCGTTGGCGGTCTTCGGTCGATGCGCCGGCGTGGTGCCGGGGTCTAGTTTCAGCTATATCTGATGACACTAGCATATGCCCATTTATAATGAACTGTATCGATCTTTTAGGTACATCCCGGATTACAAACATGAAAAAGCCTACGGCTTTTTCTTCTTTGGAATAGTAAGAGACGATTCTCAAAGAATCAGGCAGCTAACTAAGTCCATAATTTGTTTTTTTAACATAAACTTCATTAATCAGATATTTTAAGATATATCCTACATGGTCCAGTGGTTGGGATAGCTGGCTCTTACCCTTTTAGCTCGAGTTATATTCCCGAATGGGAAATTTTTACTTATGATTCTGATTTCTTAAGGAATATAATTTAAAAAATTATTTATATAACGATTACTTTTATTACTTCAGTTACTAAGGGCTACACTTCGTTCCTAAAACCTGATTACAAACAGGAAAAAGCCTATGGCTTTTTCTTCTTTGATATAGTAAGAGACGAACGTCAAACAATCAAGTAGCTAACTTAGTCAAGTGTATGTGATGGTTTGCTATTCCAATGATCGTCTTTTAATGGAATTTGGCTTGCTTAATTGTTGCTTCTCTATGAACTTCATCATTGTGATAACGCTCCTTGATCTTTTGTTTGGCTCCCTCAATTTTTAATTCTCGGTAATCCTGGTCTGTTAAATACCTTTGCTTTTCTCTTTTCAAGATGCTATCTCTTTTTTTGTGTGATACTGTTTTTTTTTACCTTACGTGTAGCTTGCTTGGATGAAACCATATTAATATCATTTTTTGATTATTATGGTCACTTACATAATAATCATGACGTCTTGGCGGTATTTCATGACGCATTTAAAAATAACATCATAATGTAGTGTTTTTCTATTCAAGCCATAGTTCTAATACAACTATGATGAGATTCATTATCTAGTATATGAAAATGCACTTCTCTGTAAAAGCATTAATTTTGTTTTAAATGGTAAGGATACGTGCTTTTAACTAGTGATTAGGATAGCTGGCATTCATCAAGATTGGCCAAAAAATGCAGCTTTTAGCGGAAAAATCGATTATAATTAAAAAAATAATTACAAAAGGTTTTTAACCCCATCAATTTTCTTTAAATGAGCCATTGAACAACTCTCTAGGATGTTCCATTCCCAAGCTATTTGTGGAAAAGAAAAAAGAAAAAAAAGATGGCGTTTAGCCAGAGTGCTGCAGTAGCTGCCACATTTCTTGATTTTCAAGCCAATATATTTCCCCTGCTGTTCAAGCCAATGTATAGAAATTTCCTATATAAGGGTTTCGGACAGGACGGTTCTAATGGTCTACTTCTTGTTTTGATCTGATACTATTTTTAGGAGTTATCAGTTATTATATTTCTTAGCATTGGACAAGATCGTCTCTTACTAGGTTACTAGCTACCGCTGTAACCAGGATTTCAATATTGTCTCAAAATGTATAATCTTTCCTAAAACATAAGCTTCGGTAGCACTATGGGTATAGCGCAAGTATCTTAATCCTGAGATCGTGAGTTCCAGCCTCTTCCGGGACAACTTTTTAAAATGATTTCAAATGGATGAAGATGGTTTCTAGGAAAGTGAGATTTCATTATTAACTTTATTTCTTCTTATGGGTTTTACTGTTCGTTCTTTACTTTAATAAATATTTTTGCAGTTTACATAATAAGTCTAGCGATTCTGGACTGAAAACTAAAATAATTGCAATTATAAGACAATAATATGGAGATACGTACTTTACGGGTTACAAACCAAAAAAAGTTTGGTTCCAGGATACAATAATAACTTTGAACTGAGATGAAAAAAATTTTTCTTCCAGGAGACAAAAAGTAAAACTAATTATAAAATTTTAATGTATTTTTGTTGTTTAAATTAAGAACTTACTATTACTGATTAGGCATCATAAATATTTTTGCAGTTTATATAATAATTTTAGCGATTAAGACAAAAAGAAAATTTTGGTTCCAGGAGTTTCGGTTACTATTGAGACAAGTAGCTATTATTACTATAGAGTTCATTACCATGAACTGTTTGATTGCTTCAAAATTCAAATATCTTTGAAAAGACTGCAGTATGAAAATACATCAAAAATGCAATTTTTTTGAAAAAATTGATTCTACTTTAAAAAGTATTTTATTTTTAATTACAAAAGGCACTAGATGTTGCAATTGCATTTAAAATGAGCTATTATACAGCTCTCTATGATTTTCCAGTGTCCAGCTAGCTGAGGAGGAAAAAAAGCGGAAAGAAAAAAATATCCCGTTTGTGGAGAATAACGTGGTAAAAGTCAATTTTCTTGATTTTCAAGCAAATATATTTTCTTTGTTATTCAAGCTAAAGGGCGGTAAGTTTCCTTTATAGAGGATTCGGACAAGGCGGTTCTGATGGTGTACTTTTTGTTTTGATCTGACTCTTTTTTTAGGAGTTGGGGGGTTTTATATTTCTTAACATTGGAGGTGATCGTCTCTTACTAGGTTGCTAGCTACCGCTGCAACCCGGATTTTTCTATTCAGGTCATAGCTCTAATATAAAGCTATGACGACATTCATTATTTATCTAGTAGGGTTTCAGACAAGGTAGTTCTAATGATGTACTTTTGTTTTGATTTTACTCTATTTTTAGGAGTTTTGGGTTTTTATATTTCTTAGCATGGGACTGATCGTCTCTTACTAGGTTGCTAGCTACTGCTGCAACCCAAATTATAAGAGGCAGCCTGCTGCAACCCAAATTATAAGAGGCAGCCTGGCCGAGTGATCCAAGACACTGGTGTTAGCCACCAGTCTCTTCGGGGGCGTGGGTTCAAATCTTACCACTGGTATACGATTATGTTTGAAAGACTGCAGTGTGAAAAGACATCAAAAATGCAGTTTTTGGTGGAAAAATTTATTCTCTTTTAGAAATAATTTATTTTAGTTAGTATAGATTTTTAACCCAATTGATTTCCTTTAAAATGAGCTATTGAACAACCCTCTACGATGTTCCAGTGCCAAGCTATCTGTGGCAAAAAAAAAGAAAAAAAAAAATATCCTGTTTAGGTAGAATGCTGTAGTAGCTGCCACTTTTCTTGATTTTCAAGCCAATATATATCCCTTGCTGTTCAAGCCAAGGGACAGAAAGTTTCCTATACAGGGGTTTCGGACAAGGCGGTTCTAATGGTGGTTATACCCATAGTTAGGAACTATGGGTTTTTATATTTCTTAACATTGGACGTGATCGTCTCATACTAGGTTGCTAGCTACCGCTGCAACCCGGATGAGAGATCGTTCTTTACTGTAATAATGCAACCCGGATTGACAACCCAGATTATGTAAACCCTGATTAGAAACAGGAAAAAGCCTACGGCTTTTTCTTCTTTGGAGTAGTAAGAGACGACTCTCAAAGGATAAGGGAGCTAACTAAGTCCAATGTATGCAATGGTTTGTTCTTCTAATGATCGTCTTTTAATATAATATTTTTAACCCATTAATTTCCTTTAAAATGAGCCATTGAACAACTCTCTACGATGTTCCAGTGCCAAGCTATCTGTGGAATTACTAACCTATACTATAATTCAGTGGCGTATAAAATTTAGTATAGGCATGAGGTCGTTCTTTATTATTCTAGTTAAAAAACTGCGAAGCCTGGTTTTATGCCCTATCCACTAAAATTAAGCCATGTATCAAGTTAATATTATTTTACTTTCTGATAATTAATTGAAAGTTGTAAGAAATTCCTTTGTTATTGATGAAGACAAAATATCTCAGGGAAACAAAATACAAGCTTTATTACCTAAGAAATTTCATTCAAAGTCCCGCTGGCAAGATTTCGATTCGATTATCATCAAACAAGTAGTCCTAAAAAAAAACTGAGGTCTAACAGGTCAATAATTTTGTTTAGCTTAGTGACTGGAAGAATAAGCTATGCAGAACATCGCCTGTATCATGTCTTCTTTGATTATCTATAAGAGCCTGACATTTGGGTTTCAAAATTAAATACAGAAATGAAAACAATCCATTTTATATACTCTGATGCCGAGGAAAAATAACTTGAATTAAATAATTTAGATTAGAGAAAATATAATAACTCTGAATTCCTGAGAAAGTACATGAAAAAATCTCTAATGTACGTTATTTCTGTTAACGTAATTTTAACTATTACCAATTATATTATTATGCATTAATCTGCACAATTATTATATTATATTATTATATTTGTGTTTGTTTTATTATTTTTTTATTAAATCATTAAATTAAATATGAAAAAATAAAAATATTATTATATTATATAATATAAAATTAAAAATAGTATTTTTTTCTTTGGGACATGTTATAAAAAAAAAGTCTCGACGTCTCAAACTTAATATATGTCAGAGAGTCACTTACGATTTATTGAAAATGAAGCATATTTTGAACATTTCACTTTAATAATTATAATACTCACTAATCCAAATTGCTCAGACTTCTAGGACTTAATTTAATTCTTCAATAAACAACCGGTCAATTTTAATTAGTTCTGTTGAATACTCTTGATTATTACACAATCAGTTCCTATTATGTATAACAAAATATTCCTATAATGCTTAAACGTCAGTTCCTGTATTATATGATTAAGCCAAAAAAGAAAATTTTGGTTCCAGGAGTTTCGGTTACTATTGAGACAAGTAGCTATTATTACTATAGAGTTCATTACCATGAACTGTTTGATTGCTTCAAAATTCAAATATCTTTGAAAAGACTGCAGTATGAAAATACATCAAAAATGCAATTTTTTTGAAAAAATTGATTCCACTTTAAAAAGTATTTTATTTTTAATTACAAAAGGCACTGGATGTTGCAATTGCCTTTAAAAAGAGCTATTATACAGCTCTCTATGATTTTCCTGTGCCCAGCTAGATGAGCAGGAAAATCAAGCGGAAAGAAAAAAATATCCCGTTTGTGGAGAATAACGTGGTAAAAGTAAATTTTCTTGATTTTCAAGCCAATATATTTTCTTTGTTATTCAAGCCAAAGGGCGGTAAGTTTCCTTTATAGAGGATTCGGACAAGGCGGTTCTAATGGTGTACTGTTTGTTTTGATCTGACTCTTTTTTTAGGAGTTGGGTGGTTTTATATTTCTTAACATTGGAGTTGATCGTCTCTTACTAGGTTGCTAGCTACCGCTGCAACCCGGATTACTCCTAAAGTGCGTATCTCTATAACGCTGTGCTATATTTCTATAGAAAATAAACTCTTTTTTTGTTTTAGTTTTCAGTTCAAAATCGCTAAAGTTACTGTATAAACTGCAAAAGTGTTTCTGGTGTCTGAGCATTAATTTAAAAATTTTTAATTCAAACTAGAAAAATACCTGAAAATTTAGAATTGTTTTTTTGTTAGGTTTTTACTACTTGTCATGTGATTTTATGGGTAGAACTTTAAATGTAAGAAAATATCTGGTTTGCAGCAGTAGCTAGCAACCCCCCAAGTTTGTATGAGTATGCGTTTGTGTAAGCTGCAACCCGGACTACAATTAATTATTATTTCAATTCCTATGAGCTAGTGTTCGTTCTTTATTATAACTTTACTGTAATATATGATTACAAACAGGAAAAAGCCTATGGCTTTTTCTCCTTTGAAGTAGTAAGAGACGAACCTCAAACAATCAAGTAGTTAACTATACTGTTTGATTGCTTCAAAATTCAAATATCTTTGAAAAGACTACAGTATGAAAATACATCAAAAATACAATTTTTTGAAAAAATTGATTCCACTTTAAAAAGTATTTTATTTTTAATTACAAAAGGTACTAGATGTTGCAATTGCCTTTAAAATGAGCTATTTTACAGCTCTCTATGATTTTCCAGTGCCCAGCTAGCTGAGCAGGAAAATCAAGCGGAAAGAAAAAATATCCCGTTTGTGGAGAATAACGTGGTAAAAGTCAATTTTCTTGATTTTCAAGCCAATGTATTTTCTTTGTTATTCATGCCAAAGGGCGGTAAGTTTCCTTTATAGAGGATTCGGACAAGGCGGTTCTAATGGTGTACTTTTTGTTTTGATCTGACTCTTTTTTTAGGAGTTGGGGGGTTTTATATTTCTTAACATTGGAGTTGATCGTCTCTTACTAGGTTGCTAGCTACCACTGCAACCCGGATTACTCCTAAAGTGCGTATCTCTATAACGCTGTGCTATATTTCTATAGAAAATAAACTCTTTTTTTGTTTTAGTTTTCAGTTCAAAATCGCTAAAGTTACTGTATAAACTGCAAAAATGTTTCTGGTGTCTGAGCATTAATTTTAAAATTTTTAATTCAAACTAGAAAAATACCTGAAAATTTAGAATTTTTTTTTGTTAGGTTTTTACTACTTGTCATGTGATTTTATGGGTAGAACTTTAAATGTAAGAAAATATCTGGTTTGCAGCAGTAGCTAGCAACCCCCCAAGTTTGTATGAGTATGCGTTTGTGTAAGCTGCAACCCGGACTACAATTAATTATTATTTCAATTCCTATGAGCTAGTGTTCGTTCTTTATTATAACTTTACTGTAATATATGATTACAAACAGGAAAAAGCCTATGGCTTTTTCTCCTTTGAAGTAGTAAGAGACGAACCTCAAACAATCAAGTAGTTAACTATACTGTTTGATTGCTTAAAAATTCGAATATCTTTGAAAAGACTGCAGTATGAAAATACATCAAAAATGCAATTTTTTGACAAAATTGATTCTACTTTAAAAAGTATTTTATTTTTAATTACAAAAGGTACTAGATGTTGCAATTGCCTTTAAAATGAGCTATTATACAGCTCTCTATGATTTTCCAGTGCCCAGCTAGCTGAGCAGGAAAATCAAGCGGAAAGAAAAAATATCCCGTTTGTGGAGAATAACGTGGTAAAAGTCAATTTTCTTGATTTTCAAGCCAATGTATTTTCTTTGTTATTCATGCCAAAGGGCGGTAAGTTTCCTTTATAGAGGATTCGGACAAGGCGGTTCTAATGGTGTACTTTTTGTTTTGATCTGACTCTTTTTTTAGGAGTTGGGGGGTTTTATATTTCTTAACATTGGAGCTGATCGTCTCTTACTAGGTTGCTAGCTACCACTGCAACCCGGATTACTCCTAAAGTGCGTATCTCTATAACGCTGTGCTATATTTCTATAGAAAATAAACTCTTTTTTTGTTTTAGTTTTCAGTTCAAAATCGCTAAAGTTACTGTATAAACTGCAAAAATGTTTCTGGTGTCTGAGCATTAATTTTAAAATTTTTAATTCAAACTAGAAAAATACCTGAAAATTTAGAATTTTTTTTTGTTAGGTTTTTACTACTTGTCATGTGATTTTATGGGTAGAACTTTAAATGTAAGAAAAGATCTGGTTTGCAGCAGTATCTAGCAACCACCCAAGTTTGTATGAGTATACGTTTGTGTAAGCTGCAACCCGGACTACAATTAATTATTATTTCAATTCCTATGAGCTAGTGTTCGTTCTTTATTATAACTTTACTGTAATATATGATTACAAACAGGAAAAAGCCTATGGCTTTTTCTCCTTTGAAGTAGTAAGAGACGAACCTCAAACAATCAAGTAGTTAACTATACTGTTTGATTGCTTCAAAATTCAAATATCTTTGAAAAGACTGCAGTATGAAAATACATCAAAAATGCAATTTTTTTGAAAAAATTGATTCCACTTTAAAAGTATTTTATTTTTAATTACAAAAGGTGCTAGATGTTACAATTGCCTTTAAAATTAGCTATTATACAGCTTTGTATGATTTTCCTGTGCCTAGCTAGATGAGCAGGAAAATCAAGCGGAAAGAAAAAAATATCCCGTTTGTGGAGAATAACGTGATAAAAGTCAATTTTCTTGATTTTCAAGCCAATATATTTTCTTTGCTATTCAAGCCAAAGGGCGGTAAGATTCCTTTATAGAGGATTCGGACAAGGCGGTTCTAATGGTGTACTTTTTGTTTTGATCTGACTCTTTTTTTAGGAGTTGGGGGGTTTTATATTTCTTAACATTGGAGCTGATCGTCTCTTACTAGGTTGCTAGCTACCGCTGCAACCCGGATTACTCCTAAAGTGCGTATCTCTATAACGCTGTGCTATATTTCTATAGAAAATAAATTCTTTTTTTGTTTTAGTTTTCAGTTCAAAATCGCTAAAGTTACTGTATAAACTGCAAAAATGTTCTACTACACAGTAGAACTAAAAGAACTGTTTAAAACACAGTTAGAAATGCTTTTTTCTTGAGTCGGTGTTCCAGGAATTTGTTCTAAATCATTAGTCTTACAAACACATTTACTAATAACCCTAACAGGCTCATTTTCGCCATAATTGAAAAACATTGCTTTTCCTTCGCTGTTGATAGGTATGCTTGTATATATATTTTTATTGCTGCTAAATAACTGCAATTGCTCTTTCCAAAATTAATATACGAATTTTCTAAGAAGTACGCCTCCGTATATTCACTGTCTTGTCGAACATTTTCCATTGCATCTATAAACTGTTCCGCAGTTGCCAATCCATACCTTGGAAGCTTTTCGTTAAACTGACAACATTTCTTTTGGATATTACTATGAAGCTCTGCCAAAGAATTTCTAGCCGACTTTTCAACAGCATCCGCTCTTTCAAAGAGAATTTTAATCTGTAATTTTGAATACTTTTCGTGATCCCGATAAAACATGCGTAATTTCTCAATTTACAAAGATCAGCCTGCATTTTTGCCATCTTCTTGTATTTCTGAATGTAATTATTCCCTTTGTCCTTATGCGTTCTTCGGTACAACCTCGCAGAGAATTTAATTTTTTCATTATAGATTTTGTCACCCCAGTAATGCTCCTTGATCTTTTGTTTGGCTGTCTCAATTTTTACTTCTTGATACACCTGGACGGTTGAATACATTTGCTTTTGGTTTTTCTTATATTTGATGCGGTAATCTTCATCATTGTGATAACTCTCCTTGATCTTTTATTTGGCTCTCTCAATTTTTGCATGTCTATAATCTTCATCATTGTGATAACACATCTTGCTGTTTTGTTTTGCTCTCTCAATTATTACTTCTTGATACGCCTGGTCGGTTGAATACCTTTGTTTTGCTCTCTCAATTTTTACTTCTTGATACGCCTGGTCGGTTGAATACCTTTGCTTTTCTCTTTTCAAGATACTATCTCTGTTGTTTGTGTAGTACTGTTTTTTCAAATTGCGTATAGCTTGCTTCGATCTAACCATTATTATAATCAAGAATGAGAGAATTTACATCTTTTTCGTTCTTAAGTAGTAATTATGACGTCACGGCGTAATGATTTTATTGACGTCATGGCGCAATGATATTATTTCATGACGTCATCAGAAACAACAATATAATTTCGTGTTTTTCTATTCACGTCATAGCTCTAATATAAAGCTATGACGACGTTCATTATTTATCTAGTAGGGTTTCAGACAAGGTAGTTCTAATGATGTACTTTTGTTTTGATCTTACTCTATTTTTAGGAGTTTTGGGTTTTTATATTTCTTAGCATGGGACTGATCGTCTCTTACTAGGTTGCTAGCTACTGCTGCAATCCAAATTATAAGAGGCAGCCTGGCCGAGTGGTCCAAGACACTGGTGTTAGCCACCAGTCTCTTCGGAGGCGTGGGTTCAAATCTTACCGCTGGTATACGATTATGTTTGAAAGACTGCAGTGTGAAAAGACATCAAAAATGCAGTTTTTGGTGGAAAAATTTATTCTCTTTTAGAAATAATTTATTTTAGTTACTAAAGATTTTTAACCCAATTAATTTCCTTTAAAATGAGCTATTGAACAACTCTCTACGATGTTCCAGTGCCAACCTATCTGTGGAAAAGAAAAAAGAAAAAAAAAATATCCCGTTTGTGGAGAATAACGTGGTAAAAGTCTATTTTCTTGATTTTCAAGCCAATATATTTTCTTTGTTATTCAAGCCAAAGGGCGGTAAGTTTCCTTTATAGAGGATTCGGACAAGGCGGTTCTAATGGTGTACTTTTTGTTATGATCTGACTCTTTTTTTAGGAGTTGGGGGGTTTTATATTTCTTAACATTGGAGGTGATCGTCTCTTACTAGGTTGCTAGCTACCGCTGCAACCCGGATTGCTAGCTACCGCTGCAACCCGGATGATTACAAACAGGAAAAAGCCTACGGCTTTACTTCTTCTTTGGAGTAGTAAGAGACAACTCTCAAAGAATAAGGGAGCTAACTAAGTCCAATGTATGCAATGGTTTGTTCATCTAATGATCGTCTTTTAATATAATATTTTTAACCCATTAATTTCCTTTAAAATGAGTCATTGAACAACTCTCTACGATGTTCCAGTGCCAAGCTATCTGTGGAATTACTAACCTATACTATAATTCAGTGGCGTATAAAATTTAGTATAGGCATGAGGTCGTTCTTTATTATACTAGTTAAAAAACTGCGAAGCCTGGTTTTATGCACTATCCACTAAAATTAAGCCATATATCAAGTTACCATTATTTTCCTTTCTGATAAGTAATTGAAAGTTGTAAGAAATTCCTTTTTTATTGATGAAGACAAAATATCTTAGGGAAACCAAATACAAGCTTTATTACCTTGAAAATTCCTTCAAATTCCCACTGGCAAGATTTCGATTCGATTATCATCAAACACGTATTCCTAAAAAAAAACTTAGGTCTAACAGGGCACTAATTTTGTTTAGCTTAGTGACTGGAAGAATAAGCTATGCAGAACATCGCCTGTATCATGTCTTCTTTGATTATCTTTAATAGCCAGACATTTGGGTTTCAAAATTAAATACAGAAATGAAAATAATCAATTTTATATACTCTGATGAAGAGTAAAAATAACTTGCATTAATTAATTTAGATTCGAGAAAAAATAATTACTCTGCAGTCCTGCGAAGGGACATTACCAAATCTCTACGGTACCTTATTTCTGTTAACGTAATTTTAACTATTACAAATTATATTATTATGCATTTATCTGCCCAATTATTATATTACATTATTATATTTGTGTTTGTTTTCTGCTTAGTGTATTAAAGCAACATTGCAACATCTAGTCACTTTTGTAATTAAAAATAAAATACTTTTTAAAGTAGAATCAATTTTGTCAAAAAAATTGCATTTTTGATGTATTTTCATACTGCAGTCTTTTCAAAGTTATAGTAAAGAACGATCTCTTGCCTATACTAAATCTCATAGGCCACTTTACTATAGTATAGGCTAGTACAGACATAGTTAAGGTCAATATATTAAAATTTTCTATTAAAAGACGATCATTGGAATAAAAACCAATTATATACATTTGATTTAGTTAGCTACTTGAATGTTTGAGGCTAGTCTCTTACTATTTCAAAGAAGAAAAAGCTGTAGGCTTTTTCCTGTTTGTAATCAATTAGAAATAGTTCTACCATTAATCCCGGGTGCAGCGGTAGCTAGCAACCTAGTAAGAGACAATCGCGTCTAATGTTAAGAAATCTAAAAACCCATAGCTTGGCACTGGAACATCGTAGAGAGTTTTTCAATGGCTCATTTTAAAGGAAATTAATTGAGTTAAAAACCTTTTGTAACTAAAACAAATTATTTTTAAAACAGAACAAATTTTCCCCCTGAAAATTAGATTTTTGATGTCTTTTCATGCTGCTGTCTTTTCAAATCCGGGTTGCATCGGTAGCTAGCAACCTAGTAAGAGACAATCACGCCCCATAGTAAAAACTAAAGTAACCCATAACTCCTGAAAAGAGATACATAAAGGACCGATATGTAAACTCTGGGTTGCCACGATAGCTAGCAACCTAGTAAGAGACGACCACGTCCAATGTTAAGAAATATAAAAACCCATAACTCCTAAAAAAAGAGCCAGATCAAAACAAAATTACATAAAGGACCGATATAGCTCATCATAAATGGGGTTTGTCAATTGGGTTTATCATATATACTGGTTGCAGCGGTAGCTATCAACCTAGTAGGAGACGATCACGTCCAATGTTAAAACATATAAATTATCCGGGTTGCAGCGGTAGCTAGCAACCTAGTAAGAGACGATCACGTCCAATGTTAAGAAATATAAAAACCCCTAACTCCTAAAAAAAGAGACAGATCAAAACAAAAAGCACACCATTAGAACCGCCTTGTCCAAAACACCTATAAAGGAAACTTACCGCCCTTTGGCTTGAATATCCAGGTTGCAGCGGTAGCTAGCAACCTAGTAAGAGACGATCACCTCCAATGTTAAGAAATATAAAACCCCCCAACTCCTAAAAAAAGAGTCAGATCAAAACAAAAAGTACACCATTAGAACCGCCTTGTCCGAATCCTCTATAATCCGGGTTGCAGCGGTAGCTAGCAACCTAGTAAGAGACGATCACGTCCAATGTTAAGAAATATAAAAACCCATAACTCCTAAAAAAAGAGTCAGATCAAAACAAAAAGTACACCATTAGAACCACCTTGTCCGAAACCCCTATAAAGGAAACTTACCGCCCTGCGGCTTGAATAACAAAGAAAATATATTGGCTTGATAATCAAGAAAATTGACTTTAACCACGTTATTCTCCATTTATAATAAAGAACGAGCTCTTACCTATACTAAATTTGATACTCCACTTAATTATAGTATAGGTTAGTAATTCAACAGATAGCTTGGCACTGGAACATCGTAGAGAGTTGTTCAATGGCTCATTTTAAAGTTACATAAAGGACCGATATAGTTCATCATAAATGGTATTTGTCAATTAGGTTTTTCTATATAATTATCCATTATTATGTAAAAAGCAGTAATTTTTGGGGTTATAATAAAGAACAACCTCTTGCCCATACTAAATTTTATACGCCACTTAATTATAGTATAGGTTAGTAATTCCACAGATAGCTTGGCACTGGAACATGGTAGAGAGTTGTTCAATGGCTCATTTTAAAGCAAATTAACGGGGTCAAAAATATTTTGTAATGAAAATAAATTATTTTTAAAATAGAATCAGTTTTTTGCGAAAAACTGTACATTTCATATTAAAGTTACATTATAAGACGATCACTAAAATACCACTGCTTTGCATACATTGGACATAAATAGCTGCCTGATTCTTTGAGGTTCGTCTCTTACTTTTCCAAAGAAGTAAAAGCCGTAGGCTTCTTCCCGTTCGTAATCAGGTATATATATTATAGTAAAGTTACTATATTAAAGGCCACAAAGTAACAATGGGCTCATTCAACTAATGATTACATAATGGTTAAATCGAAGCAAGCTAAACGCAAGTTAAAAAAACAGTACTACACAACAGTACTACATTTTGACTATTAAAAAGGGCACTAGCCCTTTAAGTTCCAATCTAATGAGCCTGTTTTGAAGTAATTACGACAACGCCTTCTATAAAAACCTTATATGCCCCAAGGGCATATAAAACCCTTGCCCTGAGGGTTTTCGGGGAGTGTCCTCCTAAAAAATATATTTTTTATCTGGAAATCAACTACGCTGAACAAAATGGATATCTGAAAATTTTGATTGGATGTGTTTGGGGAAATGATGGGCGTGAGGGGGGGGGGGAGGGGGCTAGTTACACTCCAATCACTTTCGACTATTAAAAAGGGCACTAGCACTTTAATTTCCAATCGATTGAGCCTGTTTTGAAGTTTCTACGATACCGCCTTCTATAAAAACCTTATATGCCCCCAGGGCATAACTTAAAACCCTTTCCCTGAGGGTTGTGGGGGAGTATCCTCCTCAAAAATATATTTTCTATCTGGATATCAAATACGCTGAACAAAATGGCTATTTCAAAGATTTTATTGGATGTGTTTGGGGGAATTATGGGCGTGGGGGGGGGGCTAGTTGCCCTCAAATCATTTTCGACTATTAAAAAGGGCACTAGCCCTTTAATTTCCAATTGAATGAGCCTGTTTTGAAGTTTCTACGACAACGCCTTCTATAAAATACTTCAAACCCTTGCCCTGAGGCTTGTGGGGGAGTGTCCTCCTCAAAAATATATTTTCTATCTGGCAATCAACTACGCTGAACAAAAGAGCTATCTGAAAATTTTGATTGGATGTGTTTGGGGAAACGATGGGCGTGGGGGGGGGGGATGGGAGCTAGTTACACTCCAATCACTTTCGACTATTAAAAAGGGCACTAGCTCTTTAATTTCCAATCTAATGATCCTGTTTTGAAGTTTCTACGACAACGCCTTCTATAAAAACCTTATATGCCCCCAGGGCATAACTTAAAACCCTTGCCCTGAGGGTTGTGGGGGAGTATCCTCATCAAAAATATATTTTCTATCGAATGAGCCCGTTTTGAAGTTTCTACAACGCCTTCTACAAAAACCTTATATGCCCCCAAGGCATAACTTAAAACCCTTACCCTGAGGGTTTTCGGGGAGTGTCCTCCTCAAAAATATATTTTCTATCTGGAAATCAACTACGCTCAACAAACTGGCTGTCTAAAAATTTTGATTGGATGTGTTTGGGGGAATGATGGGCGGGGGGGGGGCTAGTTGCCCTCCAATCACTTTCGACTATTAATAAGGGCACTAGAACTCTCGATTTCCAATCGAATGAGCCCCCTCTGAAGTTTCTACGACGTCCCCTTCCATATAAAGTGCCTCTGGGAAAAAAAATAAATAAACAATAAATAATAAAACATTGGAGCCGTATGGCCTTTACTATAGGCAATGCTACAGCGTTGCCTCTGACTAGGTTTCAGCCATCTCTACAGCCATGATACTGATGGAAATTACATAATCCCTATTTGTGTTTCATTTAACATGGGCAAGGTGTCGTTTTTTATTGTAAAAAGCATCAGCACGAGATTCGCTTGCTACTGTCTCACCACGCATATTTATTATTTCTTTAGGTATAGCCACCTTCTTCCTTTTTTGACAAATTATTTCATTAACAACCTCCCATACTTTTCTCAAGTTACTCTTACATTCATTTATTCTCTCTGCATAATACTGCCTTTTTGCATTACGTACTAATCCGTTTAATGTATTTGTGTACTTTTTGTATGTCTCTCTCGCTTCAGAAGTTGTAGATTTACAAGCTTTCAGGTAAAGTCTATTTCTGTGTTCGGTAGACTGAAGGAGACCTTCCGTCATCCAAGGAGTTTTGGGAACACTTTAGATCTGACTTGTTCGTAGAGGAAAATACCGTTCTTTTAACTGTTTAAGCCAGCTTGTGAGTGCATTTGCTGCCATATCTGCCGAAGACGCATGAGTTACTGCAGACCAGACATTTGATTTCAGGGTTTTAGTGAGGTACTCGATGTTTTTTTTGGAGAAAAATCGATACGTAATAACCCGATTAGACACTGACTTACTGGACCAGTCTGCCCTTGTTGGGGTCATTGCGATGACTAAGTAGTGATCGGAAACATCAGATGTTATAATATGCAAGTTAAAAGATGCGTGAGGGTTAAAGGAAAGGAATCTATTGTCAATAAGTGTTGCAGTATTTCTAGCTGAACAATACCGTGTAGGGAAGAATACAGTTGGGAGAAGACCAGATGATACACTTGTATCAAGGAACGAACGTGAGTTGCAGTCACCCATAAGACATGTATTTTTACCTCAACCACATTCATTAATCTCCGACATAAGCTGCTCAACTTGCGAACAGAAAATGTCACTTGGAAAAGGCGGTGGCTTATAAAAAAAGGCACACGAAATCTACTGGAGATGACTTTCCAAGAATTTCAATGACTATTGAGTAGACAGATCGACAACGTTCGACTACACCATTAAAATTGATTCCAAGTCATCGCGGCGCTTGTAAGAGATACGAAGTGCCTGACTGAAGAAGAAAAACCAAATTGTGCCTACAACGTTCTTTACTCAGGCAGTGCTAGCGCGCTGCCTATGATAATAAACTGATTACAGACAGGAAAAAGCCTACGGCTTTTTCTTCTTTGAAATAGTAAGAGACGAGTCTCAAACAATCAAGTAGCTAGCTAATTCCAATGTATGCAATTGTTTGTTATTCCAATGATCGTCTTTTATTGTAATTCTAATGATCGTCCTTTAATATAAACTATGGACTAATGTTCGTTCTTTAATGTAATCACAGGAAACAGCCTACGGCTCTTTCTTCTTTGAAAAAGTAAAAGACGAGTCTCAAACAATCAAGTAGGTAGCTAATTCAATTGTATGCAATTGTTTGTTATTCCAATGATCTTCTTTTATTGCATTACGTAATAACTTTAGCGATTCTAAACTGAAAAATAAAATATATATTAAAAAAATGGAATTTTTTGGTCTGAAACTACATAGTCAATCCCACATCGGGTATTTAGAACCTAACCAAAAATAAAACTAATTTTAACATTTTAAGGTATTTTCCTAGCTTGAATTGAAATATTCGAACTATTGCTCGGATACCATGGATATTTTTGCAGTTTACACAAGCTGCAAAGAACGCACAAGCTGATCTTTATAAATTGAGAAAAATTTTACGAATTTTTTACCGGGATTACGAAAAATATTAAAAATTAAAGATTAAAATTATCTCTGAAAGAATAGATTTTGTTGAAAAAAAGTCAGCTGGAGATGCTTTCGCAAAACTTCATAGTAATATCCAAAAGAAATGTTGCATGTTTAGTGAAAAGCTTCCAATGTATGGGCCGGCAACTGTGGAACAGTTTACAGATGTAATGGGAAATCTTAAAAATCACTGTGAATATATGGAGGCATAATTGTCCTTTACTTAGTTTCAGCTTAAATTCGATAATCAAGCCTTTATGTAATTTCTTAAGGAACATAATTAAAATGTCTTAATATAATAAAAATAATTTTTTTTAATTACAAAAGATTTTTAACCCCATTAATTTCCTTTAAAATGAGCCATTGAACAACTCTCTACGATGTTCCAGTGCCATGCTATCTGTTGAATTACTAACCAATACTATAATTAAGTGGCGTATAAAATTTAGTATAGGCAAGAGGAGGTCGTTCTTTATTATAAAATTTTTAACTCTATAATCTTCGAACATTTGAACCTTTTATAATTTATAATGATGTATAATATAAATACTGTAATCTTAACTATAGTGAAGTTGCGTATGCAAGTTAGTATAGGGAAGAGTTCGATCTTTATTATAATATTTATCTAGTAGGGTTTCAGACAAGGTAGTTCTAATGATGTACTTTTGTTTTGATCTTACTCTATTTTTAGGAGTTTTGTTATATTTCTTAGCATGGGACTGATCGTCTCTTACTAGGTTGCTAGCTACTGCTGCAACCCAAATTCACATATATATTTTTTATGAGAGGCAGCCTGGCCGAGTGGTCCAAGACACTGGTGTTAGCCACCAGTCTCTTCGGAGGCGTGGGTTCAAATCTTACCGCTGGTATACGATTATGTTTGAAAGACTGCAGCGTGAAAAGACATCAAAAATGCAGTTTTTGGTGGAAAAATTTATTTTCTTTTAGAAATAATTTATTTTAGTTACTATAGATTTTTAACCCAATTAATTTCCTTTAAAATGAGCTATTGAACAACCCTCTACGATGTTCCAGTGCCAAGCTATCTGTGGAAAAGAAAAAAAAGAAAAGAGAAAAAACTATCCCGTTTGGGGAGAATAACGTGGTTAAAGTCAATTTTCTTGATTTTCAAGCCAATATATTTCCCTTGCTGTTCAAGCCAAGGGACAGAAAGTTTCCTATACAGGGGTTTCGGACAAGGCGGTTCTAATGGTGTACTTTTTGTTTTGATCTGACTCCTTTGTTAGGAACTATGGGTTTTTATATTTCTTAACATTGGACGTGATCGTCTCTTACTAGGTTGCTAGCTATCGCTGCAACCCGAAAAAAAAATACATTGTGCCCACATCGTTCTTTACTCAGGCAGTGCTAGCGCGCTGCCTATGATAATAAACTGATTACACACAGGAAAAAGCCTACGGCTTTTTCTTCTTTTAAATAGTAAGAGACGAGTCTCAAATAATCAAGTAGCTAGCTAATTCCAAAGGTATTCAATTTTTGTTATTCCAATGATCGTTTTTTATTGTAACTAGGTTTCAGCCATCTCTACAGCCATGATACTATTGGAAATTACATAATCCCTATTTATGTTTTAGTTAACATGGGCAAGGTGTCGTTCTTTATTGTAAATTAAAACTAAATTTGCACATTAATTGTACTTTTATTTGGTTAAATGGCCTTCTCGAAACTTGTTTAATTTTATTTACGAACGTTTTTATTAGTAATGTTCCAGGAATTTGTTCTAAATCATTAGTCTTACAAACACATTTAATAATAACACTAACAGGCTCGTTTTCGCCATAATTGAAAAACATTGCTTTTCCTTCGCTGTTGATAGGTATGCTTGTATATATATTTTTATTGCTGCTACATAAACTGTAATTGCTCCTTCCAAAATTAATATACGAATTTTCTAAGAAGTACGCCTCCGTATATTCACTGTGTTGTCGAACATTTTCCATTGCATCTATAAACTGTTCCGCAGTTGCCAATTCATACCTTGGGAGCTTTTCATTAAACTGACAACATTTCTTTTGGATATTACTATGAAGCTTTGCCAAAGAATTTCTAGCCGACTTTTCAACAGCATCTGCTCTTTCAAAGAGAATTTTAATCTGTAATTTTGAATACTTTTCGTGATCCCGATAAAACATGCGTAAAATGTTTCTCAATTTACAAAGATCAGCCTGCATTTTTGCCATCTTCTTGTATTTCTGAATGTAATTTTTCCCTTTGTCCTTATGCGTTCTTCGGTACAACCTCGCAGAGACTTTAATTTTTTCATTATAGATTTTGTCACCCCAGTAACGCTCCTTAATCTTTTGTTTGGCTGTCTCAATTTTTACTTCTCGATACACCTGGACGGTTGAATACCTTTGATTTTGGTTTTTCTTATATTTGATGCGGTAATCTTCATCATTGTGATAACTCTCCTTGAACTTTTGTTTAGCTGTCTCAATTTTTGCATGTCTATAATCTTCATCATTGAGATAACACATCTTGCTGTTTCGTTTTGCTCTCTCAATTATTGCTTCTCGATACGCCTGGTCGGTTGAATACCTTTGCTTTTTTCTTTTCAAGTTACTATCTCTGTTGTTTGTGTAGTACTGTTTTTTCATTACAAACAGGAAAAAGCTTACAGCTTTTTCTTCTTTGATATAGTAAGAGACGAACCTCAAACAATCAAGCAGCTAACTAAGTCCAATGCATGCAATAACTTTTTATTCCAATGATCGTCTTTTAATGTAACATATCATTTACTATGGGAGAGAGATCGTTCTTTACTGTAACTACTGCCGCAACCCAGATTCACATATATATTTATTTATGAGAGGCAACCTGACCGAGTGGTCCAAGGCACTGGTGTTAGCCACCAGTCTCTTCGGAGGCGTGGATTCAAATCTTACAACTGGTATACGATTATGTTTGAAAGACTGCATTGTGAAAAGACATCGAAAATGCAGTTTTTGGTGGAAAAATTTATTCTCTTTTAGAAATAATTTATTTTAGTTACAAAAGGTTTTTAACCCAATTAATTTCCTTTAAAATGAGCTATTGAACAACCCTCTATGATGTTCCAGTGCCAATCTATCTTTGGATACAAAAGAAAAGAGAAAAAAAACATCCCGTTTGTGGAGAATAACGTGGTAAAAGTCAATTGGCTTGATTTTCAAGCCAATATATTTTCTTTGTTATTCAAGCCAAAGGGCGGTGAGTTTCCTTTATAGAGGTTTTGGACTAGGCGGTTCTAATGGTGTACTTCTTGTTTTGATCTGACTCCTCTGTTAGGAACTATGGGTTTTTATATTTCTTAACATTGGACGTGATCGTCTCTTACTAGGTTGCTATCTTTCGCTGCAACCCGGATTACTATGGGCTGGAAGTTCGTTCTTTACTGTAATACACACAGGAAAAAGCCTACGGCTTTTTCTTCTTTTAAATAGTAAGAGACGATTCTCAAATAATCAAGTAGCTAGCTAATTCCAAAGGTATGCAATTTTTTGTTATTCCAATGATCGTTTTTTATTGTAACTAGGTTTCAGCCATCTCTACAGCCATGATACTATTGGAAATTACATAATCCCTATTTTTGTTTCAGTTAACATGGGCAAGGTGTCGTTCTTTATTGTAATTTTGCCATCTTCTTGTATTTATGAATGTAATTTTTACCTTTGTCCTTATGCGTTCTTCGGTACAACCTCGCAGAGAATTTAATTTTTTCATTATAGCTTTTGTCACCCCAGTATCTACCCATTATTCTGGTAGCAACTTTTTTCTTATGTTTGTTTCGGTAATCTTCATCATTATCATACCGTTCCCTGCTCTTTTCTCTAGCCTGCTCAATTGTTGCTTCTCTATAAAGTTTATCATTGTGGTAACGCTCCTTGATCTTTTGTCTAGCCTGCTCAATTCTTGCTTCTCTGTAATGTTCATCATTACCATACCGTTCCTTGATCTTTTGTTTGGCTGTCTCAATTTTTGCATGTCTATAATCTTCATCATTGTGATAACTATACCTGCTCTTTTGTATAGCATTCTCAATTTTTGCTTCTCTATAAAGATTATCATTGTGATAACGCTCCTTGATCTTTTGTTTAGCCTGCTCAATTCTTGCTTCTCTGTAATGTTCATCATTACCATACCGTTCCTTGATCTTTTGTTTGTATGTCTCAATTTTCGAATGTCTATAATCTTCATCATTGTGATAACACATCTTGCTGTTTTCTTTTGCTCTCTCAATTATTACTTCTCGATACGCCTGGTCGGTTGAATACCTTTGTTTTGCTCTCTCAATTTTTACTTCTCGATACGCCTGGTCGGTTGAATACCTTTGATTTTATATTTTAAAGATAATAGATCTGTTGTTTGTGTAGTACTCTTTCTTAAAATTGCGTATAGCTTGCTTCGATCTAACCATTATTCTAATAAAGAATGAGAGAATTTTCAGTTTTGACTTTCCTTATATACTAATTATGACGTCACTCTATTCACGTCATAGCTCTAATATAAAACTATGATGACGTTCATTATTTATCTAGTAGGGTTTCAGACAAGGTATTTCTAATGATGTACTTTTGTTTTGATCTGACTCTATTTTTAGGAGTTTTGGGTTTTTATATTTCTTAGCATTGGACTGATCGTCTATTACTAGGTTGCTAGCTACTGCTGCAACCCAAATTCACATATATATTTATTTATGAGAGGCAGCCTGGCCGAGTGGTCCAAGGCACTGGTGTTAACCACCAGTCTCTTCAGAGGCGTGGGTTCAATTCTTACCGCTGGTGTACGATTATGTTTGAAAGACTGCAGTGTGAAAAGACATCAAAAATGCAGTTTTTTGTGGAAAAATTTATTCTCTTTTAGAAATAATTTATTTTAGTTACTATAGATTTTTAACCCAATTAATTTCCTTTAAAATGCGCTATTGAACAACCCTTTACAATGTTCCAGTGCCAAGCTATCTGTGGAAAAGAAAAAAGAAAAAAAAAGAAAAAAAAAAGAAAAAAATATCCCGTTTAGGCAGAATGTTGTAGTAGCTGCCACTTTTCTTGATTTTCAAGCCAATATATTTCCCTTGCTGTTCAAGCCAAGGGACAGAAATTTTACTATGCAGGGGTTTCGGACAAGGCGGTTCTAATGGTGTACTTTTTGTTTTGATCTGACTCTTTTTTTAAGAACTATGGGTTTTTATATTTCTTAACATTGGACGTGATCGTCTCTTACTAGGTTGCTAGCTACCGCTGCAACCCGGATATAATGCTGCAACCCAAATTATGAGAGGCAGCCTGGCCGAGTGGTCCAAGGCACTGGTGTTAGCCACCAGTTGCTTCGGAGGCGTGGGTTCAAATCTTATCGCTGGTATACGATTATGTTTGAAAGACTGCAGTGTGAAAAGACATCAAAAATGCAGTTTTTGGTGGAAAAATTTATTCTCTTTTAGAAATAATTTATTTCTGTTACTATAGATTTTTAACCCAATTAATTTCCTTTAAAATGATCCATTGAACAACTCTCTACGATATTCCAGTGCCAAGCTATCTGTGGAAAAGAAAAAAAGAAAAAAATATTCCGTTTAGGCAGAATATTGTAGTAGCTGCCACTTTTTTGATTTTCAAGCCAATATATTTCCCTTGATGTTTAAGCCAAGGGACTGAAAGTTTCCTATACAGGGTTTTCGGACAAGGCGGTTCTAATGTTGTACTTTTGAATTTGATCTGACTCCTTTTTTAGGAACTATGGGTTTTTATATTTCTTAACATTGGACGTGATCGTCTCTTACTAGGTTGCTAGGTACCGCTGCAACCCAGATTAGTTACAAAAGGTTTTTAACCCCATTAATTTCCTTTAAAATTAACCATTGAACAACTTTCTACGATGTTCCAGTGCCAAGCTATTTGTTCAATTACTAACCTATACTATAATTAAGTGACGTATAAAATTTAGTATAGGCAAAAGGTCGTTCTTTATTATAAACTAGCTACCGCTGCAACCCGAATTATATAAATATTGCATGTTTAGAAATATTGCATGTTTAGAAATATTGAAATATTTTGAAATATTGAAATAAAAGAAATATTGCATGTTTAGTGAAAAGCTTCCAAGGTATGGACCGGCAACTGTGGAACAGTTTACAGATGTAATGGGAAATCTTATACATCACTGTGAATATATGGAGGTATAATTTTCCTTTACATAGTTTCAGTTTAAATTCGATGATCGAGCCTTTATGTAATTTTGTTTCGATCTGACTCCTTTTTTAGGAACTATGGGTTTTTATATTTCTTAACATTGGACGTGATCGTCTCTTACTAGGTTGCTAGCCACCGCTGCAACCCAGATGATTTTCAAGCCAATATATTTCCCTTGCTGTTCAAGCCAAGGGACAGAAAGTTTCCTATACAGGGGTTTCGGACAAGGTAATAAAAATTATTATCATATCTTATATGTAACTTTCACTTTATAAGCCTTCGATAGTCTAATGGTAAGCACTGCCCACTTGTTACATGGGAGAACGGGGCTCGATTCCCCGTTGGGGAGAAGTTTTAATGTGTTGAATTAAAATCACTATCCTTTAAATATAAATTTAAAAAAGAAACTTGTTTATTTACATCCTAGCTAAAGTAATGGAGACAATATGAATGAACCACAGGGTTCAGTTTCTTTGGGCTTTGAGTTCGTTTTTTAACTGTAAATACAAACAGGAAAAAGCCTACGGCTTTTTCTTCCTTTAAATAGTAAGAGACGAAACTCAAACAATCAAGTAGCTAAATCCAATGTATGGAATGGTTTGCTATTTCAGTGATCGTCTTTTAATGTAACAACTCTCTACGATGTTCCAGTGCAAAGCTATCTCTGAAAAAGAAGAAAAAAAGAAAAATATATCCCGTTTGTGGAGAATAACGTGGTTAAAGTCAATTTTCTTGATTTTCAAGCCAATATATTTCCCTTGCTGTTCAAGCCAAAGGGTGGTAAGTTTCCTTTGAAGGGGTTTCGGACAAGGCGGTTCTAATGGTGTACTTTTTGTTTTGATCTGACTCCTTTTTTAGGAACTATGGGTTTTTACATTTCTTAACATTGGACGTGATCGTCTCTTACTAGGTTGCTAGCTACCGCTGCAACCTGGATTACCGGGATTACGAAAAATATTCAAAATTAAAGATTAAAATTATCTCTGAAAGAATAGATTTTGCTGAAAAGTCAGCTAGAGATGCTTTCGCAAAACCCCATAGTAATATCCAAAAGAAATGTTGCATGTTTAGTGAAAAGCTTCCAAGGTATGGACCGGAAACTGTGGAACAGTTTACAGATGTAATGGGAAATCTTATACATCACTGTGAATATATGGAGGCATAATTGTCCTTTACTTAGTTTCAGCTTAAATTCGATGATCGAGCCTTTATATAATACTAACTACATCCAGCGACTATGACGTCATTGATAAATATTGTATATAAGAAATTAAGTTTTTCATAAAAAATAATTAATTAAAAAAAATTAAGTACAAATATCACTAGATCTAGAGATTTTCTTTAAAATGAGCCATTGAACAACTCTCTACGATGTTCCAGTGTCAAGCTATCTGTGGAAAAGAAGAAAGAAAGAAAAAAATATCCCGTTTGTGGAGAATAACGTGGTTGAAGTAAATTTTCTTGATTTTCAAGCCAATATATTATCTTTGTTATTCAAGCCAAAGGGCATTTAATTTCCTTTATAGGGGTTTCGGACAAGGCGGTTCTAATGGTGTACTTTTTGTTTTGATCTGACTCTTTTTTTAGGAGTTAGGGGTTTTTATGTTTCTTACCATTGGACGTGATCGTCTCTTACTAGGTTGCTAGCTACCGCTGCAACCCGGATTATATTTCTTAACATTAGATGTTATCGTCTCTTATTAGGTTGCTAGTTATCACTGCAACCCGGTTGCCTATGCAAGTTAGTATACGCAAGAGTTCGTTCTTTATTGTACTAATGGTGTACTTTTTGTTTTGATCTGACTCCTTTTTTAGGAGCTATGGGTTTTTATATTTCTTAACATTGGACGTGATCGTCTCTAACTAGATTGCTAGCTACCGCTGCAACCCGGATCAAGCCAAAGAACGGTAAGTTTGCTATATAGAAGTTTTGGACAAGGCAGTTCGAATAGTATACTTTTTGTTTTGATCTGAATCTTTTTTCAGGAGTTATGGGTTACTTTAGTATTTACTATAGGACGTGATCGTCTCTTACTAGGTTACTAGCTACCGCTGCAACCCGGATTATTACAAACAGGAAAAAGCCTACGGCTTTTTCTTCTTTGAAATAGTAAGAGACTAGCCTCAAATCATCAAATAGCGAACTAAATCCAATTTATGTAATTGGTTTTTATTCCAATGATCGTCTTTTAATGGAAAATTTTAATATATTGACCTTAAATATAACTGTACTAGACTATACTATACGTAAGTGGCCTAGAAAAATTTAGTATAGGCAAGAGGTCGTTCTTTACTGTATCTTCGGTACAACCTCGCAGAGAATTTAATTTTTTCATTATAGCTTTTGTCACCCCAGTATCTACCCATTATACTGGTAGCAACTTTTTTCTTATGTTTGTTTCGGTAATTTATATCTTTATCATACCGTTCCTTGCTCTTTTGTTTGGTTGTCTCAATTTTCGCATGTCTATAAACTACATCATTATAATAACGCTGTTTGTCACTATCAATTTTCGCATCTCGATACGCCTGGTCGGTTGAATACCTTTGCTTTTCTCTTTTCAAGATACTATCTCTGTTTTTTTTGGAAGTACTGTTTTTTTAACTTGCGTGTAGCTTGCTTGATTGAAACCATTATGTAACCATTAGTTGAATGTTTAAGTCACGTATCAAGTATCAAAAACCTAACAAAAATTAAACTAATTTTTAAATTTTCAGGTATTTTTCTAGTCTAAATTAAAAGATTAAAACTATTGTTCAGACACCATAAATATTTTTGCAGTTTATAACTTTAGCGATTATGAACTAAAAACTAAAATAAAATAAAAATTATTTTTTTCAATTTTTACTTCAAGTCGCTCATTAAGTCATATATGGTTATTAGTACAAAATAGATTTTAGACATTACGTCATGTCACTTATTACGTCATATATGGTTATTAGTAGATAATCGGTAAAATATTCGTTCTTTATTATAATTTAAAATGATCCATTGAACAACTCTCTACCTTGTTCCAGTGCTAAGCTATCTATGAAATATAAAGTTTAAAATACAACCTTACCACGAACTGTTTGATTGCTTCAAAAATCAAATGTCTTTGAAAAGACAGCAGTATGGAAAGACATCAAAAATACAGTTTTAGTGGAAAAATTTATCCCGTTTTAAAATAATTTGTTTTAGTTACAAAAGGTTTTTAACCCAATTAATTTCCTTTAAAATGAGCCATTGAAAAACTCTCTACGATGTTCCAGTGCAAAGCTATTTCTGGAAAAGAAGAAAAAAAGAAAAAAATATCCCGTTTGTGGAGAATAACGTGGTTAAAGTTTATTTTATTGATTTTCAAGCCAATATATATCCCTTGCTGTTCAAGCCAAAGGGCGGTAAGTTTCCTTTCAAGGGGTTTCGGACAAGGCGGTTCTAATGGTGTACTTTTTGTTTTGATCTGATCTCCTTTTTTAGGAACTATGGGTTTTTACATTTCTTAACATTGGACTTGATCGTCTCTTACTAGGTTGCTAGGTACCACTGCAACCCGGATATAAATTAATGTAATAATTAAAAAACACCATTTATGATGAGCTATATCGGTCCTTTATGTAATTATGTTTGAAAGACTGCAGTGTGAAAAGACATCAAAAACGCAGTTTTTGGTAGAAAAATTTATTCTCTTTTAGAAATAATTTATTCTAGTTACTATAGATTTGTAACCCAATTAATTTCCTTTAAAATGAGCTATTGAACAACTCTCTACGATGTTCCAGTGCCAAGCTATCTCTGGATACAAAAAAAAATATATCCTGTTTAGGCAGAATGTTGTAGTAGCTGCCACTTTTCTTGATTTTCAAGCCAATATATTTCCTTTGCTGTTCAAGCCAAGGGATAGAAAGTTTACTATACAGGGGTTTCGGATAAGGCGGTTCTAATGGTGTACTTTTTGTTTTGATCTGACTCCTTTTTTAGGAGCTATGGGTTTTTATGTTTCTTAACACTGGACGTTATCGTCTCTTAGTAGGTTGCTAGCTACCGCAGCAACCCGGATTGACCTTAAAGATAATAATAACTGTACTAGCCTACACTCTATAGCTAAGTGGCCTATAAAATTTAGTATAGGCAAGAGGTCGTTCTTTATTCTATTTTAACCCAATTAATTTCCTTTAAAATGAGCCATTGAACAACTTTCTACGATGTTCCAGTGCAAAGCTATCTCTGAATAACAAGAAAGAAAGAAAAAAATCCCGTTTAGGCAGAATGTTGTAGTAGCTGCCACTTTTCTTGATTTTCAAGCCAATATATTTCCCTTGATGTTCAAGCCAAATGACAGAAAGTTTCCTATACAGGGGTTTCGGACAAGGGCGGTTCTAATGGTGTACTTTTTGTTTTGATCTGACTCCTTTTTTAGGAGCTATGGGTTTTTATATTTCTTAACATTGGACGTGATCGTCTCTTACTAGGTTGCTAGCTACCGCTGCAACCCGTATTAATTTACTTTAAAATGATCCATTTAACAACTCTCTACGATGTTTGAAAGATCTTAAGCCGAACTGGCCAGCCATGACGAAAAACCAACAAAGATAAAAATCTCTAAAAAAAAAAAAAACAAACGAGACTGTGGCCAGTGGAGAGAAAAGAAAACAACAGAAACAAAACAACGCGGATTTTTCGCCTGTATACAAACAAGGCGTCTTCAGTACGAAAGACACACAAGAAGAAAAAGAAAAAAAAACAAGATAAAAAAAAAAAAAAAAAAAAACCCACCAACAAAAAAAAACATAAAAAAAAAATGTACACTTGGCGCAAACTGATCCACGTAGGGAAAAGATGCTAATATAGAGTTACTTCAGTGAGGACACCAGAGTAACTGAGGAAAAATAAAAAAAACTGTAAATTACTTTAATTATTTCGCAACTGAATAATTAAAGGTGGCGTCCTCACTGAAGTAACTCTATATTAGCATCTTTTCCCTACGTGGATCAGTTTGCGCCGATTGTACATTTTTGTTTTTTTTTTTTTTTTTTGTGCTGGTTTTATTGGTTTTTATTTTTATCTTGTTTTTTTTTATCTTGTTCTTCTTGTGTGTCTTTCGTGCTGAAGACGCCTTGTTTGTAGGCAGGCGAAATATCCGCGTTGTTTTGTTTTTGTTGTTTTCTTTTCTCTCCACTGGCCTCAGTCTCGTTTGTTTGTTTTTTTTAGTGATTTTTCTCTTTGTTGGTTTTTTCTCTACGATGTTACAGTGCTAAGCTATCTATGGAATATAAAGTTTAAAATAAAACCTTACCACAAACTGTTTGATTGCTTCAAAAATCAAATGTCTTTGAAAAGACAGCAGTAGGTTCAAATCTTACCGCTGGTATAAGATTATGTTTGAAAGACTGCAGTGTGAAAAGACATCAAAAATGCAGTTTTTAGCAGAAAAATTTATCCTGTTTTAAAATAATTTGTTTTAGTTACAAAAGGTTTTTAACCCAATTAATTTCCTTTAAAATGAGCCATTGAACAACTTTCCACGATGTTCCAGTGCAAAGCTATCTCTGGATATTTATATAATGTATGTATTGGGTTTTTATTCCAATGACCGTCATTTAGTGGAAAATTTTAATATATTGACCTTAAATATAATAACTGTACTAGCCTATACTATAGTTAAGTGGCCTATAAAATATATTTATTATAATTTATTATATTATTATAATATTATTATAAGCCTTTATTATAATGATTACAAACAGGAAAAAGCCTACGGCTTTTTCTTCTTTGGAGTAGTAAGAGACAATTTTCAAAAAATCAGGCAGGGAACTAAGTCCAATGTATCCAATTGTTTGTTCTCCTAATAATCGCCTTTTAATATAAACCCGTATTGCTACGAACTCTATGATTTGATATTGGGTAATCATTTTTGTTACTATACTTAATATTCACATAGTTGTCCGAGGCAGCTTGGCCGAGCGGTCTAAGGCATTGGTTTTAGCCACCAGTATCTTTCGAAGTGTGGATTCAAATCCCAACGCTGCCAGTATTTCATACCAAAGCAAACAAAGTACTTGTTTTAGTCTTAAATTTATAATCTTACTTTAGTTACTATGGGCTGAAGTTCGTTCTTTACTGTAACTAAGTCCAATGTATGCAATGGTTTGTTCTTCAAATGATCGTCTTTTAATATAAACAGGAAAAAGCCTACGGCTTTTCCTCTTTGAAATAGTAGGAGACGAACCGCGAACGAAAAAGTAGCTAACTAAGTCAAATGTATGCAATAATTATTTGTTTCAATGATCGTCTTTTAATGTAATAATTGACAAACACAATTTATAATGAGCTATATCGGTCCTTTGTGTAAATTACAAAAGGTTTTTAACCCCATTAATTTCATTTAAAATGAGCCATCGAACAACTCTCTGCGATGTTTCAGTGCCATGCTATATGTTGAATTACTAACCTATACTATAATTAAGTGGCGTATAAAATTTAGTATAGGCAAGAGGTCGTTCTTTATTATATTTCCTAACATTGGACGTGATCGTCTCTTACTAGGTTGCTAGCTACCTCTGCAACCTGGATCATATACAATGCTCTACAGTTCGTTTTTTAATGTAATAAAAATAATTCGTTTTAGTTACAAAATGTTTTTAACCCCATTAATTTCCTTTAAGATAAGCCATTGAACAACTCTCTACGATGTTTCAGTGCCAAGCTATCTGTTGAATTACTAACATATACTATAATTAAGTGGCGTATAAAATTTAGTATAGGCAAGAGGTCGTTCTTTATTATATGTCTAGCCTGCTCAATTGTTGCTTCTCTATAAAGTTTATCATTGTGATAACGCTCCTTGATCTTTTGTTTAGCCTGCTCAATTCTTGCTTCTCTGTAATGTTCATCATTACCATACCGGTCCTTGATCTTTTGTTTGGCTGTCTGAATTTTTGCATGTCTATAATCTTCATCATTGTGATAACACATCTTGCTGTTTTGTTTGATTACTTCTCGATACGCCTGGTCGGTTGAATACCTTTGTTTTGCTCTCTCAATTATTACTTCTCGATACACCTGGTCGGTTGAATACCTTTGCTTTTTTCTTTTCAAGTTACTATCTCTGTTGTTTGTGTAGTACTCTTTCTTCAACTTGCGTATAGCCTGCTTTGATCTAACCATTATTCTAATCAAGAATGAGAGAATTTTCAGTTTTTTCTTTCCTTATATACTAATTATGACGTCACTCTATTCACGTCATAGCTCTAATATAAAACTATGATGACGTTCATTATTTATCTAGTAGGGTTTCAGACAAGGTATTTCTAATGATGTACTTTTGTTTTGATCTGACTCTATTTTTAGGAGTTTTGGGTTTTTATATTTCTTAGCATTGGACTGATCGTCTATTACTAGGTTGCTAGCTACTGCTGCAACCCAAATTCACATATATATTTATTTATGAGAGGCAGCCTGGCTGAGTGGTCCAAGGCACTGGTGTTAGCCACCAGTCTCTTCAGAGGCGTGGGTTCAATTCTTACCGCTGGTATACGATTATGTTTGAAAGACTGCAGTGTGAAAAGACATCAAAATGCAGTTTTTGGTGGAAAAATCCCGTTTAGTATACTGGAAACAAAGAAAAGAGAAAAAAAATACCCCGTTTAGGCAGAATGTTGTAGTAGCTGCCACTTTTCTTGATTTTTTAGTACTGATTTTTTAACTTGTGTGTAGCTTGCTTTGATCTAACCATTATGTATTCATGAATGAGACCATTTACAGTTTTGACGTTTCTTATATAGTAATTATGACGTCACTGCATTAAAAATACAGTTTTTATTGGAAAAATTTATTCTCTTTTAGAAATAATTTATTTTAGTTACTATAGATTTTTAACCCAATTAATTTCCTTTAAAATGAGCTATTGAACAACCCTCTACGATGTTCCAGTGCCAAGCTATCTCTGGATACAAAAAAGAAAAAAAAAAGAAAAAATATCTCGTTTGGGGAGAATAACGTGGTTAAAGTCAATTTTCTCGATTTTCAAGCCAATATATTTCCCTTGCTGTTCAAGCCAAGGGACAGAAAGTTTCCTATACAGGGGTTTCGGACAAGGCGGTTCTAATGGTGTACTTTTTGTTTTGATCTGACTCCTGCTTTAGGAGCTATGGGTTTTTATATTTCTTAACATTGGACGTGATCGTCTCTTACTAGGTTGCTAGCTACCGCTGCAACCCGGATAAGTTACAAAAGATTTTTAACCCCATTAATTTACTTTAAAATGAGCCATTGAACAACTCTCTACGATGTTCCAGTGCCAAACTATATGTGGAAAAAAAGAAGAAAAAAAGATGCCGTCTAGGCAGAATGTTGCATTAGCTTCCATCTTGAATTTCAAGCCAATATATTGCCCTTGCTGTTCAAGCCAAGGGACAGAAAGTTTCCTATACAGGTATTTCGGACAAGGTGGTTCTAATGGTGTACTTTTTTCTGATCTGACTCTTTTTTTTAGGAGTTATGGGTTTTATATTTCTTAACATTGGACATGATCGTCTCTTACTAGGTTGCTAGCTACCGCTGCAAACCGGATATTTTAGTTTGTAATTCAGCTATCAATAAAACCATGATACTGATGATACAAATTCCCATTTACAGTATCGATCCTTAATGTATTAATATACAAGGGTTTCGGACAAGGCGGTTCTAATGGTGTACTTTTTATTTTGATCTGACTCCTTTTTTAGGATCTATGGGTTTTTATATTTCTTAACATTGGACGTGATCGTCTCTTACTAGGTTGCTAGCTACCGCTGCAACCCGGGTTTTTATAAAGTGAAATTGTTACTTGAAATGAACGCTGTTTGTCACTCTCAATTTTTGCATCTCGATACGCCTGGTCGGTTGAATACCTTTGCTTTTCTCTTTTCAAGATGCTATCTCTGTTTTTTGGTAGTACTGTTTTTTTAACTTGCGTGTAGCTTGCTTGATTGAAACCATTATGTAACCATTAGTTGAATGTTTATGTCACGTATCAATTATCAAGAACCTAAAAAAAAATTAAACTAATTTTTAAATTTTCAGTTATTTTTCTAGTCTAAATTAAAAGATTAAAACTATTGTTCAGACACAATAAATATTTTTGAAGTTTATAACTTTAGCGATTCTGAACTAAAAACGAAAATAAAATAAAAATTAATTTTTTCAATTTTTAAGTCACGTCGCTCATTAAGTCATATATGTTTATTAGTACACAATAGGTTTTAGATATTACGTCATGTCACTTATTACGTCATATATGGTTATTAGTAGATAATCGGTAAAATATTCATTCTTTATTATAAAAAAAAAAAAAAAAAAGAAAAAACTAAAAACAAATAAAACCACAACCAAAAAAAAAAAAAAACAACAAAAATGTACAATCGGCGCAAACTAATCCACGTAGGGAAAAGATGCTAAAATAGAGTTACTTCAGTGAGGACACCAGAGTAACTGACTGGTGACTGGTTTTTTTTTTTTTTTGGGGGTGGTTTTTTTGGTTTTTTGTTTTATCTTTTTTTTTTTTTTTGTGTCTTTCGTGCTTAAGACGCCTTGTTTGTATACATGCGAAATATCCGCGTTGTTTTGTTTCTGTTGTTTTCCTTTTCGCTCCACTGGCCACAGTCTCGTTTTTTTTTTTGTTTTTTTTTTTTTTTAGAGATTTTTCTCTTTGTTGGTTTTTTGTATATGGAAGGGGCTTTCCCCTCCTCAACGCCTCGCTCTTTACGCTAAAGTTTGACTCTGTCTCAAAACTTTATTTTTTAAAACAATAGAAAACTTTAGCGTAAAGAGCGAGGCGTTGAGGAGGGGAAAGCCCCTTCCATATACGGAATAATTTCTGTTCGTTTTAAGTTTTAATGTCGCTCCTTACTTTCAGTTTAAAAAACTTGTTTTTTTTTATTTAATTACATTAAAGAACGACTTTCAGTCCATAGTAACTGAAGTGTTATAAGAAACCCTTATATAGATGATGCTTACAGCAATCAAAGGTTACTATTTACAATGTGTTGAAAATATATTAAAAGACAATCATTGTAATATCTTTTATTTCCAATCATCGTCTTTTATTGTAATTATAGTTCGTTCTTTACTATATTATAATAATAATTGATTTTATTAATTACCAAAGGTTTCTATATACAGCATTTTCCTTTAAAATGAGCCATTACACAGCTCTTTATTATACTTAAGTTACTATGGGTTCATTTCGTTCCTTATTGTAAACCATAGGGTTCAGTTTCTTTGGGCTTGAGTCTGTTCTTTAGTATAACTACCGCTTGAATCCAGATTATAAATTACAAACAGGAAAAAGCCTACGGCTTTTTCTTCTTTGCAATATTAAGAGACGATCCTCAAATAATCAGACATCTAACTAGGTTTATAACTTGTTCTTTAACATAAACGTCATTAATCGGATATTTTAATAAATCCTATATGGTCTAGAGGTTGGGATAGCTCTCAACCAGTTGGCTTGAGTTCAAAATTTGTACGTGAAAATTTAACTTATGATGATTTCTTAAGGAACATAATTAAAATTTCATAATGTAATAAAAGTAATTTATTTTAATTCCAAGAATTTTTTAACCCCATTAATTTTCCTTAAAATGAGCCATTGAACACTTCTCTACGATGTTCCAGTGCCAAGCAATCTGTTGAATTACTAACCTATACTATAATTAAGTGGCGTATAAAATTTAGTATAGGCAAGGGGTCGTTCTTTATTATAATTTGTTCTTTAACATAAACGTCATTAATCGGATATTTTAATAAATCGTATATGGTTTAGAGGTTGGGATAGCTCTCACCAAGTTGGCTTGAATTCAAATTTTGTATGGGAAATTTTAACTTATGATGATTTCTTAAGGAACATAATTAAAATTTCTTAATGTAATAAAAATAATTTATTTTAATTACAAGAAGTTTTTAACCCCATTAAGTTTCTTTAAAATGAGCCATTGAACAACTCTCTACGATGTTCAAGTGCCAAGCAATCTGTTGAATTACTAACCTATACTACAGTTAAGTGGCCTATAAAGTTTAGCATAGGCAAGAGGTCGTTCTATATTATATAGTGCAGTCCAAACATTCTTGTTGTAAGTAGGCTGACCATTGACAATGACTACAAAACTATCAATGTTAAGAAGTTTTTCAGGCTGAATATCTGCATTTGCTTGCACATCAACAGGTAGATATACTATTCTCCCCTTAAGAGCGTCAACAAGTTCTGTTCTAGGTCTCTTCAATGCAGTTAGTTGCCCTAATCTGACGATCGTAAGACAAGGCATTACAAATCGAATCATTACCATTTCAAAATTATTTATACACTTTATACATTCCGGTGTACAGTCTATATGAAGGTTATTTAATACTGATCGGACATTCTCCTGACTTTTCAACATTTTCCCAGCACAGTAATCACAGACAAAGAATGAATCTATGACATCCTCTTTCCAACCTGTACATTGAATTAGTTGTTCTCTGTCATCTTTGGGTATGTCCTGTTGTAGGTGTTCTAAAATCGTGGCCATCATTACATCAAAACCTTTCTTATTTGAAAGGGATCTTAGACTCTTCAATTGGTATTTTGTCTTTATCTGCTCACAACTGTCACAATGCATTGTGGGGTATACATCCCTAATGTTAGCTACCTTATCAAGGCTCTCACCAAATAATTTTATTATTGTATTTTGATCCACAGAAACTCTAATATTGCTATCACCGTAAATGAAGTCTTGACTATTATTACGACAGAGTCTACTTGACACTTCTTCTATGTAATGACTTAGTTCCTTGTACGAGCCCTGGACTTTTAGTAGATTAATATGTTGTATAATATTACATTTTGATACTGCCTTATATACGCTATTAATGAAACAGTTCAAGACAGGAAAATGTGGAGCTAGTGCCCTTAGAGAACGGAAATAGCTCTGACATCCCTCATTTGGGCTACAGTATAACGAATGCCCATGCTTTCTTGTGTCCCTGTAATTGATTTCACAATAATCCAAGCCGCCAAGGTAGAAATTAACCACTTTGTCAGTTGAAAATTTTAATGCTATATTATTTTCAAGGATATCAAAAAGAATTTGACATAATTCAATATCCGTCGGATAGAGCTTGCAGATATCAGGGTGACATTGCCAAGTAACCTGCTGCCCAATTTTTGGTTTTGAATGTTTACTCAGATTGTTATAGGTGACTTCAGCCATCATAATTTCCTTGTCAGATCTAGTTTTAGAGCATTTTTCAATAGTTATCTCGTACTTTTCAGGACAGTTTGTTCTACTACACAGAGAATTTTTTGCCAAATATTCAGTAGAACTAAACGAACTGTTTAAAACACAGTTAGAAATGCTTTTTTCTTGAGTCGGTGTTCCAGGAATTTGTTCTAAATCATTAGTCTTACAAACACATTTACTAATAACCCTTACAGGCTCGTTTTCGCCATAATTGAAAAACATTGCTTTTCCTTCGCTGTTGATAAGTATGCTTGTATATATATTTTTATTGCTGCTACATAAACTGCAATTGCTCCTTCCAAAATTAATATACGAATTTTCTAAGAAGTACGCCTCCGTATATTCACTGTGTTGTCGAACATTTTCCATTGCATCTATAAACTGTTCCACAGTTACCAATCCATACCTTGGAAGCTTTTCGTTAAACTGACAACATTTCTTTTGGATATTACTATGAAGCTTTGCCAAGGAATTTCTAGCCGACTTTTCAACAGCATCCGCTCTTTCAAAGAGAATTTTAATCTGTAATTTTCAATACTTTTTGTGATCCCGATGAAACATGCGTAAAATGTTTCTCAATTTACAAAGATCAGTCTGCATTTTTGCCATCTTCTTGTATTTCTGAATGTAATTTTTCCCTTTGTCCTTATGCGTTCTTCGATACAACCTCACAGAGAATTTAATTTTTTCATTATAGATTTTTTCATCCCAGTAACGCTCCTTGATCTTTTCTTTGGCTGTCTCAATTTTTGCATGTCCATAATCTTCATCATTGTGATAACACATCTTGCTGTTTTGTTTTGCTCTCTCAATTATTACTTCTCGATACGCCTGGTCGGTTGAATACCTTTGTTTTGCTCTCTCACTTATTACTTCTCGATTCTCCCTGTCGGTTGAATACCTTTGTTTTTCTCTCTCAATTTTTACTTCTCGATGCGCCTGGTCGGTTGAATACCTTTGCTTTTCTCTTTTCAAGATACTATCTCTGTTGTTTGTGTAGTACTGTTTTTTCAAATTGCGTATAGCTTGCTTCGATCTAACCGTTATTCTAATCAAGAATAAGAGAATTTACATCTGTGTCGTTCCTAAGTAGTAATTATGACGTCACGGCGTAATGATTTTATTGACGTCAAGGCGCAATGATATTATTTCATGACGTCATCAGAAACAACAATATAATTTCGTGTTTTTCTATTTACGTCATAGCTCTAATATAAAGCTACGACATTCATTTTTTATCTAGTAGGGTTTCAGACAAGGTAGTTCTAATGATGTACTTTTGTTTTGATCTTACTCTATTTTTAGGAGTTTTGTTATATTTCTTAGCATGGGACTGATCGTCTCTTACTAGGTTGCTAGCTACTGCTGCAACCCAAATTCACATTTATATTTATTTATGAGAGGCAGCCTGGCCGAGTGGTCCAAGACACTGGTGTTAGCCACCAGTCTCTTCGGAGGCGTGGGTTCAAATCTTACCGCTGGTATACGATTATGTTTGAAAGACTGCAGTGTGAAAAGACATCAAAAATGCAGTTTTTGGTGGAAAAATTTATTCTCTTTTAGAAATAATTTATTTTAGTTACTATAGATTTTTAACCCAATTAATTTCCTTTAAATTGAGCTATTGAACAACCCTCTACGATGTTCCAGTGCCAAGCTATCTGTGGAAAAGAAAAAAAAAGAAAGAAAAAAAAATATCCCGTTTGGGGAGAATAACGTGGTTAAAGTCAATTTTCTTGATTTTCAAGCCAATATATTTCCCTTGCTGTTCAAGCCAAGGGACAGAAAGTTTCCTATACAGGGGTTTCGGACAAGGCGGTTCTAATGGTGTACTTTTTGTTTTGATCTGACTCCTTTGTTAGGAACTATGGGTTTTTATATTTCTTAACATTGGACGTGATCGTCTTTTACTAGGTTGCTAGCTATCGCTGCAACCCGGAAAAAAAACACATTGTGCCCACATCGTTCTTTACTCAGGCAGTGCTAGCGCACTGCCTATGATAATAAACTGATTACACACAGGAAAAAGCCTACGGCTTTTCTTCTTTTAAATAGTAAGAGACGAGTCTCAAATAATCAAGTAGCTAGCTAATTCCATAGGTATTCAATTTTTGTTATTCCAATGATCGTTTTTTATTGTAACTAGGTTTCAGCCATCTCTACAGCCATGATACTATTGGAAATTACATAATCCCTATTTATGTTTTAGTTAACATGGGCAAGGTGTCGTTATTCATTGATAGTAAATTTTGGTTCATTTTAAGTTTGAATTTAAGTAGAAATTTGTTTCTGCTTGACTTAGGTTTTAGCATTTCTCTTCACTTATCTTTAAAAAACTTCTTTTTCCGAAAAAGTTTTGTTAAATTAATTATTTGGAATAGAGGATAAACCTCTTTTGAATTTACGCAACACAAATGTAAAAGTATGCAAAAAATAAAAATCAATTCAAACCACTGAAACATTTGTGCTTTAATATGTCTCTCAGTGTAATTCTTTCATCTGGATCCTCGTTCAAACACTTGCTTAGCAGGTCTTTTACTTGTATCGAAATGGTGGGCGTTATGTTCTTTATAATACTTCTAACGCTTTTTATAACTAACGCTTCTAACGTTTCTTTATAACTAACCGCGTATGGTGATTCGAGTTTTGCAAAGATATCTTTCCCAGTGAGAAGGCCAGCCAAAACCAAGCCCAAGGACCAAACCGCCACAGCCTCAGGTTTGTATATTTCTTCGCGTAAAAACTCAGGCGGTAAATAAAGTGTTGTGGCAGCAAGATTCTTTAGAGCCCTATCAATATATGTGGCACTTCCAAAATCTATTAATTTTATGGTTGCTTCGGATGTGATAATAATATTTTCTGGCTTTATGTCTCTGTGGATAATTTTACAATTAAACAGTCTTTGGACACAGATGCAAATTTTTCTAAAGATGAAAAGTGCCTCTTTTTCACTAGGCCCTGGTTGACACTTAATAAAACTATTTAGGTCAAACGCATTTTCAAAAAATTCCGTGACAAGCCAAAATTCATCACCCATTTCAAAGAAATCAATCATTTGAACGAACCCATCTAGGCCTTTGATTTTTATCAGTATCTCAATTTCCATAGGAACCACTTTTCCTCTTTCGTTCACAGTGGAATCGTATATTTTGCGTTTCTTTATTTTCTTAATGGCTACTTTTCCACCCCCAGATTTATCCGCCCCAAGATAGACTTTCCCAAACGATCCACTTCCAAGCTGCTGGTCAGTAACAGAGAAGCGACTATCAAATCGACGTTTTTCTTTTTCGGTGAGCAAGCAGATTTCGTCTAAATCCATGCCACTTTCATCAAAACTAGCCCCAATCTCGCCAATGTAGCCATAAAAGTCGCTGTCAATTTCTTTAATTCCTTCTGGCTCAAAAAAAGTGGAATTCGATTTTTGAATCCGAACAGTAGATACTCCATTATTCATCCTAGGCATGATCGCTTCTTACTAAGAAATTATCGAACCTGATTACAAACAGGAAAAAGCCTATGGCTTTTTCTTCTTTGAAATAGTAAGAGACGAACCTCAAACAATCAAGTATCTAATTAAGTCCAATGTATGCAATGGTTTGTTATTTCAATGATTGTTCTTTAATGTAACAGCAACCCGGATCAATTAACATGGGTCGTTCTTTACTATAAAAAAATGCAATTTTTTTGACAAAATTGATTCTACTTTAAAAAGCATTTTATTTTTAATTACAAAAGTGACTAGATGTTGCAATTTTTTTTAAAATGAGCTATTATACAGCTCTCTATGATTTTCCAGTGCCTAGCTAGCTGAGCAGGAAAAAAAAAGCGGAAAGAAAAAAATATCCCGTTTGTGGAGAATAACGTGGTAAAAGCCAATTTTCTTGATTTTCAAGCCAATATATTTTCTTTGTTATTCAAGCCAAAGGGCGGTAAGTTTCCTTTATAGAGGATTCGGACAAGGCGGTTCTAATGGTGTACTTTTTGTTTTGATCTGACTCTTTTTTTAGGAGTTGAGGGGTTTTATATTTCTTAACATTGGAGGTGATCGTCTCTTACTAGGTTGCTAGCTACCGCTGCAACCCGGATTGCTTCAAAATTCAAATATCTTTGAAAAGACTGCAGTATGAAAATACATCATAAATGCAATTTGTTTTGACAAAATTGATTCTACTTTAAAAAGTATTTTATTTTTGACTACAAAAGACACTAGATGTAGCAAATTCCTTTAAAATGAGCTATTATACAGCTCTCTATGATTTTCCAGTGCCCATCTAGCTGAGGAGAAAAAAAAGCGGAAAGAAAAAAATATCCCGTTTGTGGAGAATAACGTGGTTAAAGTCAATTTTCTTGATTTTCAAGCCAATATATTTTCTTTGTTATTCAAGCCAAAGGGCGGTAAGTTTTCTTTATAGGGGTTTCGGACAAGGCGGTTCTAATGGTGCACTTTTCTGACTCTTTTTCTAGGAGTTGGGGGGTTATATATTTCTTAACATTGGAGATGATCGTCTCTTACTAAGTTGCTAGCTACCACTGCAACCCGGATTCCTTCTTTTCAAAATTAAATTAATTACTATGGGTTAGAGGTTGTTCTTTATCATAAAATTTAATGCAATATTGTCGAAAGAACGTGTATAAATATTACATTCACTTATTATGTCACATATGGTTATCTTTTAATGTATTATTACAAACAGGAAAAAGCCTACGGCTTTTTCTTCTTTGGAATAGTAAGAGACAAACCTCAAAGAATCAGGCAGCTAACTAAGTCCAATATAAGCGATGGTTTGTTCTTCTAATGATCATCTTTTAATTTGGCGTTTCTTACTAGGTTGCTAGCTACCACTGCAACCCGGAATATGTAATTAATAGGTTGCTAGCTACCGCTGCAACCTAGATATTCTTATTTCTGCTACTATGGGCTAAGGTTTGTTTTTTACTGTAAAACTAGCAAAACAATTTTTAAGTCTGATGAAGATTTAACTGATGTGTCAAAAGTAAGGTTGCAAGTCGACGATTTTGTTTTGGCCTTGTGAAATAATAATTCACTTGTGAATTATAATTGTTGTTGTGAAATAATAATATGCATATGGTTCTTAAATCATGCTTCTTTATGGTCCCATATGGTCTAGTGGCTAGGATAGTTAACTTGCACTTAACAGGCCCGTTTTCGATTCCCGGTGCGGGAAAATTTTTAACTCTATAATCTTCGAACATTCGAACCTTTTATAATTAGAATGATGTATAATATAAATACTGTAATGTTAACTATAGTGAAGTTGCCTATGCAAGTTAGTATAGGGAAGAGTTCGATCTTTATTATAATTTTTTTCCACTCGCGTGAGACCATATTTTTTCAAGGTTTAAAATTATTAAGCACACAAAATCCCGTGTCGAGTATCTAAAACCTAGCATAAAACAAAACTAATTTTAAAATTTTCAGGTATTTATCTTGTTTGAATTACAAAATTAGTATTATTGGTTAGACACCATAAATATTTTTGCAGTTTACATAATAAGTTTAGTGATTCTGGACTGAAAACTAAAATAATTGCAATTATGAGACAATAATATGGAATGTACTTTACGAGTTACAAACCAAAAAAAGTTTGGTTCCAGGATACAATAATAAATTTGAACTGAGATGAAAAAAAAATTTCTTCCAGGAGACAAAAAGCAAAACTAATTTTAGAATTTTCATGTATTTTTGTTGTTTAAATTAAAAAATTACTATTACTGATTAGGCATCATAAATATTTTTGCAGTTTACATAATAATTTTAGCGATTAAGCCAAAAAAGAAAATTTTGGTTCCAGGAGTTTCGGTTACTATTGAGACAAGTAGCTATTATTACTATAGAGTTCATTACATGGACTGTTTTATTGCTTCAAAATTCAAATATCTTTGAAAAGACTGCAGTATGAAAATACATCAAAAATGCAATTTTTTTGACAAAATTGATTCTACTTTAAAAAGTATTTTATTTTTAAATACAAAAGTGACTAGATGTTGCAATTTCCTTTAAAATGAGCTATTATACAGCTCTCTATGATTTTCCAGTGCCCAGCTAGCTGAGCAGAAAGAAAAAGCGGAAAGAAAAAAATATCCCGTTTGTGGAGAATAACGTGGTAAAAGTCAATTTTCTTGATTTTCAAGCCAATATATTTTCTTTGTTATTCAAGCCAAAGGGCGGTAAGTTTCCTTTATAGAGGATTCGGACAAGGCGGTTCTAATGGTGTACTTTTTGTTTTGATCTGACTCTGTTTTTAGGAGTGGGGGGGTTTTATATTTCTTAACATTGGAGGTGATCGTCTCTTACTAGGTTGCTAGCTACCGCTGCAACCCGGATAGATAACCCAATTAATTTCATTTAAAATGACCCATTGAACAACTCTCTACGATTTTCCAGTGCCAAGCTATCTGTGGAAAAGAAAAAAAGAAAAAAAAGAAAAAAATATCCCGTTTAGGCAGAATGTTGTAGTAGCTGCCACTTTTCTTGATTTTCAAGCCAATATATTTCCCTTGCTGTTCAAGCTAAGGGACAGAAAGTTTCCTATACAGGGGTTTCGGAAAAGGCGGTTCTAATGGTGTACTTTTTTTTTGATCTGACTCCTATGTTAGGAACTATGGGTTTTTATATTTTTAACATTGGACGTGATCGTCTCTTACTAGGTTGCTAGCTACCGCTGCAACCCGGATTGCAAGTCGACGATTTTGTTTTGGCCTTATTATTATTGGTATGGTGAAATAATAATATGCATATGGCTCTTAAATCATACATTTTTATGGTTCCATATGGTCTAGTGGCTAGGGTAGTTAACTTTCACTTAACAGGCTCAGGTTCGATTCCCGGTGTGGGAAAATTTTTAACTCTATAATCTTCAAACATTTGAACCTTTTATAATTTATAATGATGTATAATATAAATACTGTAATCTTAACTATAGTGAAGTTGCGTATGCAAGTTAGTATAGGCAAGAGTTCAATCTTTATTATAAAAAGCGGAAAGAAAAAAATATCCCGTTTGTGGAGAATAACGTGGTAAAAGTCAATTTTCTTGATTTTCAAGCCAATATATTTTCTTTGTTATTCAAGCCAAAGGGCGGTAAGTTTCCTTTATAGAGGATTCGGACAAGGTGGTTCTAATGGTGTACTGTTTATTTAATCTGACTCTTTTTTTAGGAGTTGGGGGGTTTTATATTTCTTAACATTGGAGGTGATCGTCTCTTACTAGGTTGCTAGCTACCGCTGCAACCCGGATAAACTTTCTTTACTCAGGCAGTGCTAGAGCGCTGTCTATGATAATAAACTGATTACACACAGGAAAAAGCCTACGGCTTTTTCTTCTTTGAAATAGTAAGAGACGCGTCTCAAGCAATCAAGTAGCTAGCTAATTCCAATGTATGCAATTGTTTGTTATTCCAATGATCGTCTTTTATTGTAAAAACAGGAAAAAGCCTACGGCTTTTTCTTCTTTTAAGAAGTAAGAGACGAAACTCAAACAATCAAGTAGCTAACTAAGTCTAATGTATGGAATGGTTTGTTATTTCAGTGATTTACTAACCTATACTATAGTTAAGTGGCCTATATAATTTAGTATAGGCAAGAGGTCGTTCTTTATTATAAATAATAATTGGATGATAATGTCAGTTGCAGATGGGGTTCATACTATGCTGTATGATTACAAACAGGAAAAAGCCTTTGGCTTTTTCTCCTTTGAAGTAGTAAGAGACGAACCTCAAACAATCAAGTAGGTAACTAAGTCCAATGTATGCGATGGTCTTTTATTATTCTAATGATCGTCTTTTAATGTAATATGATTTATGTACAAAAATCAAATATCTTTGAAAATACTGCAGTGTGAAAAGACATCGAAAATGCAGTTTTTGGTGGAAAAATTTATTCTCTTTTAGAAATAATTTATTTTAGTTACAAAAGGTTTTTAACCCAATTAATTTCCTTTAAAATGAGCTATTGAACAACCCTCTACGATATTCCAGTGGCAAGCTATCTCTGGAAACAAAGAAAGAAAGAAAAAAAGAAAAAAATATCCCGTTTAGGAAGAATGTTGTAATAGCTGCCACTTTTTTTGATTTTCAAGCCAATATATTTCCCTTGCTGTTCAAGCCAAGGGACAGAAATTTTCCTATACAGGGGTTTCCGACAAGGCGGTTCTAATGGTGTAGTTTTTGTTTTGATCTGACTCCTTTTTTAGGAACTATGGGTTTTTATATTTCTTAACATTGGACGTGATCGTCTCTTACTAGGTTGCTAGCTACCGCTGCAACCCGGATAATAATCGGATGATAATGTCAGTTGCAGCTGGGGTTCATACTATGCTATATGATTACAAACAGGAAAAAGCCTTTGGCTTTTTCTCCTTTGAAGTAGTAAGAGACGAACCTCAAACAATCAAGTAGGTAACTAAGTCCAATGTATGCGATGGTCTTTTATTATTCTAATGATCGTCTTTTAATGTAATATGATTTATGTACAAAAATCAAATATCTTTGAAAATACTGCAGTGTGAAAAGACATCGAAAATGCAGTTTTTGGTGGAAAAATTTATTCTCTTTTAGAAATAATTTATTTTAGTTACAATAGGTTTTTAACTCAATTAATTTCCTTTCAAATGAGCTATTGAACAACCCTCTACGATGTTCCAGTGCCAAGCTATCTCTGAAAACAAAGAAAAAAAGAAAAAAAGAAAAAAATATCCCGTTTAGGAAGAATGTCGTAGTAGCTGCCACTGTTCTTGATTTTCAAGCCCATATATTTCCCTTGCTGTTCAAGCCAAGGGACAGAAATTTTACTATACAGGGGTTTCGGACAAGGCGGTTCTAATGGTGTACGTTTTGTTTTGATCTGACTCCTTTTTTAGGAACTATGGGTTTTTATATTTCTTTCCATTGGACGTGATCGTCTCTTACTAGGTTGCTAGCTACCGCTGCAACCCGGAATATCAATACTATAATCTTAACTGTAGTGAAGTTGCGTATGCAAGTTATTATAGGGAAGAGTTCGATCTTTATTATAAAATTCAAATATCTTTGAAAAGACTGCAGTATGAAAATACATCAAAAATGCAATTTTTTTGACAAAATTGAGTCTACTTTGAAAATTTTTAATTACAAAAGTAACTAGATGTTGCAATTTCATTTACAATGAGCTATTATACAGCTCTCTATGATTTTCCAGTGCCCAGCTAGTTGAGGAGGAAAATCAAGCAGAAAGAAAAAAATATCCCGTTTGTGGAAAATAACTTGGTTAAAGTCAATTTTCTTGATTTTCAAGCCAATATATTTTCTTTGTTATTCAAGCCAAAGAGTGATAAGTATCCTTAATAGAGGTTTTGGACAAGGTGGTTCCTAATGGTGTAATTTTTGTTTTGATCTGAATCTTTTCTCAGGAGTTAGGGGTTTTTATATTTCTTAACATTGGACGTGATCGTCTCTTACTAGGCTGCTAGCTACCGCTGCAACCCGGATATACATTACTAACCTATACTATAATTAAGTGGCCTATAAAATTTAGTATGGACAAGAGGTCGTTCTTTATTATTATGTTTTGATCTGACTCATTTTGTAGGAACTATGGGTTTTATATTTCTTAACATTGGACGTGATCATCTCTTACTAGGTTTTTATATTTCTTAGCATTCGACTGATCGTCTCTCACTAGGTTGCTAGCTACTGCTGTAACCCGAATTCACATATATAGTTATGAGAGGCAGCGCGGCCAAGTGGTCCAAGGTACTGGTACTGGCAACCAGTTGCTTCAGAGGCATGGGTTCAAATCTTACCGCTGGCATACGATTATGATTTATGTACAAAAATCAAATATCTTTGAAAAGACTGCAGCATGAAAAGACATCAAAAATGTAGTTTTTAGTGAAAATATTTATTCTCTCTTAGAAATAATTTATTTTAGTTACAAAAGATTTTTAACCCAATTAATTTCCTTTAAAATGAGCCATTGAACAACTCTCTACAATGTTCCAGTGCCAAGCTATCTGTGGAAAAGAAAAAAGAAAAAAGGGAAAAAATATCTCGTTTAGGCAGAATGTTGTAGTAGCTGCCACTTTTCTTGATTTTGAAGCCAATATATTTTCCTTGCAGTTCAAGCCAAGGGACAGAAAGTTTCATATACAGGGGTTTTGGACAAGGCGGTTCTAATGGTGTACATTTTGTTTCGATCTGACTCCGTTTTTTAGGATTTATGGGTTTTATATTTCTTAACATTGGACGTGATTGTCTCTTACTAGGTTGCTAGCTACCGCTGCAACCCGAATATTTCCCTTGCTGTTCAAGCCAAGGGACAGAAAGTTTCCTATACAGGAGTTTCGGACAAGGCGGTTCTAAAGGTGTACCTTTTGTTTTGATCTGACTCATTTTGTAGGAACTTTGTGTTTTTATATTTCTTAACATTGGACGTGATCATCTCTTACTAGGTTTTTATATTTCTTAGTATTCGACTGATCGTCTCTTACTAGGTTGCTAGCTACTGCTGTAACCCGAATTCACATATATAGTTATGAGAGGCAGCGTGGCCAAGTGGTCTAAGGTACTTGTGTTGGCCACCAGTTGCTTCAGAGCCAAGGGTTCAAATCTTACCGCTGGCATACGATTATTATTTATGTACAAAAATCTAATATCTTTGAAAAGACTGCAGTATGAAAAGACATCAAAAATAGTTTTTAGTAAAAAAATTTATTCTCTCTTAGAAATAATTTATTTTAGTTACATAAGATTTTTAACCCAATTAATTTCCATTAAAATGAGCCATTTAACAACTCTCTACGATGTTCCAGTGCCAAGCTATCTGTGGAAAAGAAAAAAGAAAAAAAGGAAAAAATATCTCGTTTAGGCAGAATGTTGTAGTAGCTGCCACTTTTCTTGATTTTGAAGCCAATATATTTTCCTTGCTGTTCAAGCCAAGGGACAGAAAGTTTCATATACAGGGGTTTTGGACAAGGCGGTTCTAATGGTGTACATTTTGTTTCGATCTGACTCCGTTTTTTAGGATTTATGGGTTTTATATTTCTTAACATTGGACGTGATCGTCTCTTACTAGGTTGCTAGCTACCGCTGCAACCCAGATCTGGAAAAGAAAGAAAAAAAGAAAAAAAAATATCCCGTTTAGGCAGAATGTTGTAGTAGCTGCCACTTTTCTTGATGTTCAAGCCAAAATATTTCCCTTGTTATTCAAGCCATGGGACAGAAATTTTATTATACAGGGGTTTCGGACAAGGCGGTTCTAATGGTGTACTTTTTGTTTTGATCTGACTCTTTTTTCAGGAACTATGGGTTTTTATATTTCTTAACATTGGACGTAATCGTCTCTTACTAGGTTGCTAGCTACCACTGCAACCCGGATTTCAAGCCAGTATATTTCCCTTGCTGTTCATGCCAAATGACAAAATGTTTCCTATACAGGGGTTTCGGACAAGGCGGTTCTAATGGTGTACTTTTTGTTTTGATCTGACTCCTTTGTTAGGAACTATGGGTTTTTATATTTCTTAACATTGGCCGTGATCGTCTCTTAATAGGTTGCGAGCTACCGCTGCAACCCGGAGGTTGCTAGCTACCGCTGCAACCCGGATTATTCAGGCCAAAGAGCGGTAAGTTTCCTTTATAGGGGTTTTGGACAAGGCGGTTCTAATGGTGTAATTTTTGTTTTGATCCGACTCTTCTTTTAGGAGTTAGGGGTTTTTATATTTCTTAACATTGGACGTGATGGTCTCTTACTAGGTTGCTAGCTACCGCTGCAACCCAGATATACATTACTAACCTATACTATAATTAAGTGGCCTATAAAATTTAGTATAGACAAGAGGTCGTTCTTTATTATTATGTTTTGATCTGACTCATTTTGTAGAAACTATGGGTTTTATATCTCTTAACATTGGACGTGATCATCTCTTATTAGGTTTTTATATTTCTTAGCATTCGACTGATCGTCTCTTACTAGGTTGCTAGCTACTGCTGTAACCCGAATTCACATATATAGTTATGAGAGGCAGCGTGGCCAAGTGGTCCAAGGTGCTGGTGTTGGCAACCAGTTGCTTCAGAGGCATGGGTTCAAATCTTACCGCTGGCATACGATTATGATTTATGTACAAAAATCAAATATCTTTGAAAAGACTGCAGTATGAAAAGACATCAAAAATGTAGTTTTTAGTGAAAATATTTATTCTCCCTTAGAAATAATTTATATTAGTTACAAAAGATTTTTAACCCAATTAATTTCCTTTAAAATGAGCCATTGAACAACTCTCTACGATGCTCCAGTGCTAAGCTATCTGTGGAAAAGAAAAAAGAAAAAAAGAAAAAAATATCTCGTTTAGGCAGAATGTTGTAGTAGCTGCCACTTTTCTTGATTTTCAAGCCAATATATTTTCCTTGCTGTTCAAGCCAAGGGACAGAAAGTTGCCTATACAGGGGTTTTGGACAAGGCGGTTCTAATGGTGTACATTTTGTTTCGATCTGGCTCCGTTTTTTAGGATTTATGGGTTTTATATTTCTTAACATTGGACGTGATCGTCTCTTACTAGGTTGCTATCTACCGCTGCAACCCGAATATTTCCCTTGCTGTTCAAGCCAAGGGACAGAAAGTTTCCTATACAGGGGTTTTGGACAAGGCAGTTCTAAAGGTGTACCTTTTGTTTTGATCTGACTCATTTTGTAGGAACTATGGGTTTTTATATTTCTTAACATTGGACGTGATCATCTCTTACTAGGTTTTTATATTTCTTAGCATTCGACTGATCGTCTCTTACTAGGTTGCTAGCTACTGCTGTAACCCGAATTCACATATATAGTTATGAGAGGCAGCGTGGCCAAGTGGTCCAAGGTACTGGTGTTGGCCACCAGGTGCTTCAGAGGCATGGGTTCAAGTCCTACCGCTGGCATACGATTACTATTTATGTACAAAAATCTAACATCATTGAAAAGACTGCCGTATTAAAAGACATTAAAAATGTAGTTTTTAGTAGAAAAATTTATTCTCTTTTAGAAATAATTTGGTGTAGTTACAAAAGATTTTTAACCCAAGTAATGTCCTTTAAAATGAGCTATTGAACAACTCTCTACGATGTTCCAGTGCCAAGCCATCTGTGGAAAAGAAAAAAGAAAAAAAGAAAAAAACTATCTTGTTTAGGCAGAATGTTGTAGCAGCTGCCACTTTTCTTGATTTTCAAGCCAATATATTTTCCTTGCTGTTCAAGCCAAGGGACAGAAAGTTTCCTATACAGGGGTTTTGGACAAGGCGGTTCTAATGGTGTACATTTTGTTTCGATCTGACTCCGTTTTTTAGGATTTATGGGTTTTATATTTCTTAACATTGGACGTGATCGTCTCTTACTAGGTTGCTAGCTACCGCTGCAACCCGGATCTGGAAAAGAAAGAAAAAAAATATCCCGTTTAGGCAGAATGTTGTAGTAGCTGCCTCTTTTCTTGATGTTCAAGCCAATATATTTCCCTTGTTGTTCAAGCCATGGGACAGAAATTTTACTCTACAGGGGTTTTGGACAAGGCGGTTCTAATGATGTACTTTTGTTTTGATCTGACTCTATTTTTAGGAGTTTTTGGTTTTTATATATCTTAGCATTGGACTGATCGTCTTTTACTAGGTTGCTAGCTACTGCTGCAACCCAAATTATGAGAGGCAGCATGGCCGAGTGGTCCAAGACACTGGTGTTAGCCACCAGTCCCTTCGGAGGCGTGGGTTTAAATCTTACCGATGGTATACGATTATATTTGAAAGACTGCAGTGTGAAAAGACATCAAAAATGCAGTTTTTGGTAAAAATTTATTCTCTTTTAGAAATAATTAATTTTAGTTACTATAGGTTTTTAACCTAATTAATTTCCTTTAAAATGAGCTATTGAACAACCCTCTACGATGTTCCAGTGCCACGCTATCTGTGGAAAAGAAAAAAGAAAAAAAAAGAAAAAAATATCCCGTTTAGGCAGAATGTTGTAGTAGCTGCTACTTTTCTTGATTTTCAAGCCAATATATTTCCCTTGCTGTCAAAGCCAAGGGACAGAAAGTTTCCTATACAGGGGTTTCCGACAAGGCGGTTCTAATGGTGTACTTTTCGTTTTGATCTGACTCCTCTGTTAGGAACTATGGGTTTTTATATTTCTTAACATTGGACGTGATCGACTCTTACTAGGTTGCTAGCTACCGCTGCAACCCGGATCTGTCTCCTTTTTAGGAACTATGGGTTTTTATATTTCTTAACATTGGACTCGATCGTCTCTTACTAGGTTGCTAGCTACCGCTGCAACCCGGATCATTGTGATAACACATCTTGCTGTTTTGTTTGATTACTTCTCGATACGCCTGGTCGGTTGAATACCTTTGCTTTTTTTCTTTTCAAGATGTTGTCTCTTTTTTTTGTATAGTACTGTTTTTTTAAATTACGTATAATAACTTGCTTAGAAGGCATCTTATTACAAAACAAGAAATAATATTTTCATCTAATTAACACTTCTTATGACTCGTATCGAGTATCCATAACCTAACAAAAATTAAATCATATCTTATATGTAACTTTTATTTTATAAGTCTTCGATAGTCTAATGGTAAGTATGCCCCCTTGTTACTTGGGAGAAGACGGTTCGATTCCCCGTCGGGGAGAACTTTTAATATGTTGAATTAAAAGCACTATCTTTTCAATTAAAAATTTAAAAAAGAAACTCGTTTATTTACAGTCTAGCTAAAATAATGAAGATAATATGAATGAACCACAGTGTTCAGTTTCTTTGGACTTGAGTTCGTTTTTTAACTATAAATACAAACAGGAAAAAGCCTATGGCTTTTTCTTCTTTTAAATAGTAAGAGACGAAACTCAAACAATCAAGTAGCTAACTAAGTCCAATGTATGGAAAGGTTTGTTATTTCAGCGATCGTCTTTTAATATAAAAATATAAATACTCTAATCTTAACTATAGTCAAGTTGCGTATGCAAGTTATTATAGAGAAGAGTTCAATCTTTATTATAAAATTCAAATATCTTTGAAAAGACTGCAGTATGAAAATACATCAAAAATGCAATTTTTTTGACAAAATTGAGTCTACTTTGAAAATTTTTAATTACAAAAGTAACTAGATGTTGCAATTTCCTTTACAATGAGCTATTATACAGCTCTCTATGATTTTCCAGTGCCCAGCTAGTTGAGGAGGAAAATCAAGCGGAAAGAAAAAAATATCCCGTTTGTGGAAAATAACTTGGTTAAAGTCAATTTTCTTGATTTTCAAGCCAATATATTTTCTTTGTTATTCAAGCCAAAAAGTGATAAGTTTCCTTAATAGGGGTTTTGGACAAGGTGGTTCTAATGGTGTAATTTTTGTTTTGATCTGACTCTTTTCTCAGGAGTTAGGGGTTTTTATATTTCTTAACATTGGACGTGATCGTCTCTTACTAGGTTGCTAGCTACCGCTGCAACCCGGATATACATTACTAACCTATACTATAATTAAGTGGCCTATAAAATTTAGTATAGACAAGAGGTCGTTCTTTATTATTATGTTTTGATCTGACTCATTTTGTAGGAACTATGGGTTTTATATTTCTTAACATTGGACGTGATCATATCTTACTAGGTTTTTATATTTCTTAGCATTTGACTGATCGTCTCTTACTAGGTTGCTAGCTACTGCTGTAACCCGAATTCACATATATAGTTATGAGAGGCAGCGTGGCCAAGTGGTCCAAGGTACTGGTGTTGGCAACCAGTTGCTTCAGAGGCATGGGTTCAAATCTTACCGCTGGCATACGATTATGATTTATGTACAAAAATCAAATATCTTTGAAAAGACTGCAGTATGAAAAGACATCAAAAATGTAGTTTTTAGTGAAAATATTTATTCTCCCTTAGAAATAATTTATTTTAGTTACAAAAGATTTTTAACCCAATTAATTTCCTTTAAAATGAGCCATTGAACAACCCTCTACGATGTTCCAGTGCCAAGCTATCTGTGGAAAAGAAAAAAGAAAAAAAGAAAAAAAATATCTCGTTTAGGCAGAATGTTGTAGTAGCTGCCACTTTTCTTGATTTTCAAGCCAATACATTTTCCTTGCTGTTCAAGCCAAGGGACAGAAAGTTGCCTATACAGGGGTTTTGGACAAGGCGGTTCTAAAGGTGTACATTTTGTTTCGATCTGGCTCCGTTTTTTAGGATTTATGGGTTTTATATTTCTTAACATTGGACGTGATCGTCTCTTACTAGGTTGCTATCTACCGCTGCAACCCGAATATTTCCCTTGCTGTTCAAGCCAAGGGACAGAAAGTTTCCTATACAGGGGTTTCGGACAAGGCGGTTCTAAAGGTGTACCTTTTGTTTTGATCTGACTCATTTTGTAGGAACTATGGGTTTTTATATTTCTTAACATTGGACGTGATCATCTCTTACTAGGTTTTTATATTTCTTAGCATTCGACTGATCGTCTCTTACTAGGTTGCTAGCTACTGCTGTAACCCGAATTCACATATATAGTTATGAGAGGCACCGTGGCCAAGTGGTCCAAGGTACTGGTGTTGGCCACCAGGTACTTCAGAGGCATGGGTTCAAGTCTTACCGCTGGCATACGATTATGATTTATGTACAAAAATCAAATATCTTTGAAAAGACTGCAGTATGAAAAGACATCAAAAATGTAGTTTTTAGTGAAAAAATTTATTCTCTCTTAGAAATAATTTATTTTAGTTACAAAAGATTTTTAACCCAATGAATTTCCTTTAAAATGAGCCATTGAACAACTCTCTACGATCTTCCAGTGCCAAGCTATCTTTATAAAAGAAAAAAGAAAAAAGAAAAAAAAATATCTTGTTTAGGCAGAATGTTGTAGTAGCTGCCACTTTTCTTGATTTTCAAGCCAATACATTTTCCTTGCTGTTCAAGCCAAGGGACAGAAAGTTTCCTATACAGGGGTTTTGGACAAGGCGGTTCTAATGGTGTACATTTTGTTTCTATCTGACTCCGTTTTTTAGGATTTATGGGTTTTATATTTCTTAACATTGGACGTGATCGTCTCTTACTAGGTTGCTAGCTACCGCTGCAACCCGGATCTGGAAAAGAAACAAAAAAAAATATCCCGTTTAGGCAGAATTTTGTAGTAGCTGCCACTTTTCTTGATGTTCAAGCCAATATATTTCCCTTGTTGTTCAAGCCATGGGACAGAAATTTTACTATACAGGGGTTTTGGACAAGGCGGTTCTAATGATGTACTTTTGTTTTGATCTTACTCTATTTTTAGGAGTTTTTGGTTTTTATATTTCTTAGCATGGGACTGATCGTCTCTTACTAGGTTGCTAGCTACTGCTGCAACCCAAATTATAAGAGGCAGCCTGGCCCAGTGGTCCAAGACACTGGTGTTAGCCACCAGTCCCTTCGGAGGCGTGGGTTTAAATCTTACCGCTGGTATACGATTATGTTTGAAAGACTGCAGGGTGAAAATACATCAAAAATGCAGTTTTTGGTAAAAAATTATTCTCTTTTAGAAATAATTAATTCTAGTTACTATAGATTTTTAACCCAATTAATTTCCTTTAAAATGAGCTATTGAACAACCCTCTACGATGTTCCAGTGCCAAGCTATCTGTGGAAAAGAAAAAAGAAAAAAAAAGAAAAAAATATCCCGTTTAGGCAGAATGTTGTAGTAGCTGCTACTTTTCTTGATTTTCAAGCCAATATATTTCCCTTGCTGTCAAAGCCAAGGGACAGAAAGTTTCCTATACAGGGGTTTCCGACAAGGCGGTTCTAATGGTGTACTTTTTGTTTTGATCTGACTCCTCTGTTAGGAACTATGGGTTTTTATATTTCTTAACATTGGACGTGATCGACTCTTACTAGGTTGCTAGCTACCGCTGCAACCCGGATCTGGGTTTATATTTCTTAACATTGGACGTGATCGACTCTTACTAGGTTGCTAGCTACCGCTGCAACCCGGAGGCGTGGGTTTAAATCTTACCGCTGGTATACGATTATGTTTGAAAGACTGCAGTGTGAAAATACATCAAAAATGCAGTTTTTGGTAAAAAATTATTCTAGTAAGAGACGATCCTAGTAAGAGACAACCTAGTAAGAGTCGATCGAGTCTAAAAAATTATTCTCTTTTAGAAATAATTAATTCTAGTTACTATAGATTTTTAACCCAATTAATTTCCTTTAAAATGAGCTATTGAACAACCCTCTACGATGTTCCAGTGCCAAGCTATCTGTGGAAAAGAAAAAAGAAAAAAAAAGAAAAAAATATCCCGTTTAGGCAGAATGTTGTAGTAGCTGCTACTTTTCTTGATTTTCAAGCCAATATATTTCCCTTGCTGTCAAAGCCAAGGGACAGAAAGTTTCCTATACAGGGGTTTCCGACAAGGCGGTTCTAATGGTGTACTTTTTGTTTTGATCTGACTCCTCTGTTAGGAACTATGGGTTTTTATATTTCTTAACATTGGACGTGATCGACTCTTACTAGGTTGCTAGCTACCGCTGCAACCCGGATCTGTCTCCTTTTTAGGAACTATGGGTTTTTATATTTCTTAACATTGGACTCGATCGTCTCTTACTAGGTTGCTAGCTACCGCTGCAACCCGGATCATTGTGATAACACATCTTGCTGTTTTGTTTGATTACTTCTCGATACGCCTGGTCGGTTGAATACCTTTGCTTTTTTTCTTTTCAAGATGTTGTCTCTTTTTTTTGTATAGTACTTTTTTTTTAAATTACGTATAATAACTTACTTAGAAGGCATCTTATTACAAAACAAGAAATAATATTTTCATCTAATTAACACTTCTTATGACTCGTATCGAGTATCCATAACCTAACAAAAATTAAATCATATCTTATATGTAACTTTTATTTTATAAGTCTTCGATAGTCTAATGGTAAGTATGCCCACTTGTTACTTGGGAGAAGGGGGTTCGATTCCCCGTCGGGGAGAACTTTTAATATGTTGAATTAAAAGCACTATCTTTTCAATTTAAAATTTAAAAAAGAAACTTGTTTATTTACAGTCTAGCTAAAATAATGAAGATAATATGAATGAACCACGGTGTTCAGTTTCTTTGGACTTGAGTTCATTTTTTAACTATATATACAAACAGGAAAAAGCCTACGGCTTTTTCTTCTTTTAAATAGTAAGAGACGAAACTCAAACAATCAAGTAGCTAACTAAGTCCAATTATGGAAAGGTTTGTTATTTCAGCGATCGTCTTTTAATATAAAAATATAAATACTGTAATCTTAACTATAGTCAAGTTGCGTATGCAAGTTATTATAGGGAAGAGTTCGATCTTTATTATAAAATTCAAATATCTTTGAAAAGACTGCAGTATCAAAATACATCAAAAATGCAATTTTTTTGACAAAATTGATTCTACTTTAAAAAGTATTTTATTTTTAATTACAAAAGTGACTAGATGTTGCAATTTCCTTTACAATGAGCTATTATACAGCTCTCTATGATTTTCCAGTGCCCAGCTAGTTGAGGAGGAAAATCAAGCAGAAAGAAAAAATATCCCGTTTGTGGAAAATAACTTGGTTAAAGTCAATTTTCTTGATTTTCAAGCCAATATATTTTCTTTGTTATTCAAGCCAAAGAGTGATAAGTTTCCTTAATAGGGGTTTTGGACAAGGTGTTTCTAATGGTGTAATTTTTGTTTTGATCTGACTCTTTTCTCAGGAGTTAGGGGTTTTTATATTTCTTAACATTGGACGTGATCGTCTCTTACTAGGTTGCTAGCTACCGCTGCAACCCGGATATACATTACTAACCTATACTATAATTAAGTGGCCTATAAAATTTAGTATAGACAAGAGGTCGTTCTTTATTATTATGTTTTGATCTGACTCATTTTGTAGGAACTATGGGTTTTATATTTCTTAACATTGGACGTGATCATCTCTTACTAGGTTTTTATATTTCTTAGCATTCGACTGATCGTCTCTTACTAGGTTGCTAGCTACTGCTGTAACCCGAATTCACATATATAGTTATGAGAGGCAGCGTGGCCAAGTGGTCCAAGGTACTGGTGTTGGCAACCAGTTGCTTCAGAGGCATGGGTTCAAATGTTACCGCTGGCATACGATTATGATTTATGTACAAAAATCAAATATCTTTGAAAAGACAGCAGTATGAAAAGACATCAAAAATGTAGTTTTTAGTGAAAATATTTATTCTCTCTTAGAAATAATTTATTTTAGTTACAAAAGATTTTTAACCCAATTAATTTCCTTTAAAATGAGCCATTGAAGAACTCTCTACGATGTTCCAGTGCCAAGCTAGCTGTGGAAAAGAAAAAAGAAAAAAAGAAAAAAATATCTCGTTTAGGCAGAATGTTGTAGTAGCTGCCACTTTTCTTGATTTTCAAGCCAATATATTTTCCTCGCTGTTCAAGCCAAGGGACAGAAAGTTTCATATACAGGGGTTTTGCACAAGGCGGTTCTAATGGTGTACATTTTGTTTCGATCTGACTCCGTTTTTTAGGATTTATGGGTTTTATATTTCTTAACATTGGACGTGATCGTCTCTTACTAGGTTGCTAGCTACCGCTGCAACCCGAATATTTCCCTTGCTGTTCAAGCCAAGGGACAGAAAGTTTCCTATACAGGAGTTTCGGACAAGGCGGCTCTAAAGGTGTACCTTTTGTTTTGATCTGACTCATTTTGTAGGAACTATGGGTTTTTATATTTCTTAACATTGGACGTGATCATCTCTTACTAGGTTTTTATATTTCTTAGCATTCGACTGATCGTCTCTTACTAGGTTGCTAGCTACTGCTGTAACCCGAATTCACATATATAGTTATGAGAGGCACCGTGGCCAAGTGGTCTAAGGTACTTGTGTTGGCCACCAGTTGCTTCAGAGGCAAGGGTTCAAATCTTACCGCTGGCATACGATTATGATTTATGTACAAAAATCAAATATCTTTGAAAAGACTGCAGTATGAAAAGACATCAAAAATGTAGTTTTTAGTGAAAAAATTTATTCTCTCTTAGAAATAATTTATTTTAGTTACAAAAGATTTTTAACCCAATTAATTTCCTTTAAAATGAGCCATTTAACAACTCTCTACGATGTTCCAGTGCCAAGCGATCTGTGGAAAAGAAAAAAGAAAAAAAGAAAAAAACTATCTCGTTTAGGCAGAATGTTGTAGTAGCTGCCACTTTTCTTGATTTTCAAGCCAATATATTTTCCTTGCTGTTCAAGCCAAGGGACAGAAAGTTTCTTATACAGGGGTTTTGGACAAGTCGATTCTAATGGTGTATATTTTGTTTCGATCTGACTCCGTTTTTTAGGATTTATGGGTTTTATATTTCTTAACATTGGACGTGATCGTCTCTTACTAGGTTGCTAGCTACCGCTGCAACCCGGATATATTTCCCTTGCTGTTCAAGCCAAGGGACAGAAAGTTTACTATACAGGGGTTTCGGACAAGGCGGTTCTAATGGTGTACTTTTTGTTTTGATCTGACTCCTTTGTTAGGAACTATGGGTTTTTATATTTCTTAACATTGGACGTGATCGTCTCTTACTAGGTTGCTAGCTACCGCTGCAACCCGGATTATACTATAATTAAGTGGCGTATAATATTTAGTATATTGTAAAATTTTGAATACTTTTCGTGATCCTGGTAAAACATGCGTAAAATGTTTCTCAATTTACGAAGATCAGCCTGCATTTTTGCCATGTTCTTGTATCTCCTTTGTCCTTATGCTTTCTTCGGTACAACCTCGCAGAGAATTTAATTTTTCCATTATAGCTTTTGTCACCCCAGTATCTACCCATTATTCTGGTAGCACCTTTTTTCTTATGTTTTTTCCGATAATATTTATCGTTATTATCATACCGTTCCCTGCTCTTTTGTTTGGCTGCCTCAATTGTTGCTTCTCTGTAATCTTCATCATTATCATACCGTTCCTTACTCTTTTGTTTGGCTGTCTCAATATTCGCATGTCTATAATCTTCATCATTGTGATAACACATCTTGCTGTTTTGTTTTGCTCTCTCAATTATTACTTCTCGATACGCCTTGTCAGTTGAATACCTTTGCTTTTTTCTTTCCAAGATGTTGTCTCTTTTTTTTTTATAGTACTGTTTTTTAAATTACGTATAATAACTCGCTTAGAAGGCATCTTATTACAAAACAAGAAATAATATTTTCATCTAATTAACACTTTATAACTCGTATCAAGTATCCATAACCTAACAAAAAATAAAACTAATTTTTAAATTTTCAAGTATTTTGTTAGTTTGAATGAAAAGATTAAAATTATTGCTCAGATATCATAAACATTTCTGCACTTTACATAATAACTTTAGCGATTCTAAACTGAAAAATAAAATATATATTAAAAAATGGAATTTTTTGGTCTGAAAATACAGTCAATTCCACATCGGGTAGTTAGAACCTAACCAAAAATAAAACTAATTTTAACATTTTAAGGTATTTTTCCAGCTTGTATTGAAATATTCAAACTATTGCTCGGATACCATGGATATTTTTGCAGTTTACACAAGCTGCAAAGAACGCACAGGCTGATCTTTGTAAATTGAGAAAAACTTTAAGAATGTTTTACCGGGATTACGAAAAATATTCAAAATTAAAGATTAAAATTATCTCTGAAAGAATAGATTTTGTTGAAAAGTCAGCTAGAGATGCTTTCGCAAAACTTCATTGTAATATCCAAAAGAAATGTTGCATGTTTAGTGAAAAGCTTCCAAGGTATGGACCGGCAACTGTGGAACAGTTTACAGATGTAAAGGGAAATTTTATAAATCACTGTGAATATATGGAGGCATAATTGTCCTTTACTTAGTTTCAGCTTAAATTCGATGATCGAGCCTTTATGTACTACATCCAACGACTATGACGTCATTGATCAATATTGTATATAAAAAATTAAGTTTTTGTTAAAAAATAATTAATTAAAAAAACTAAGTGCAAAAGGCGCTAGATATAGAGATTTCCTTTAAAATGAGCCATTGAACAACTCTCTACGATGTTCCAGTGCCAAGCTATCTCTGGAAACAAAAGAAAGAAAGAAAAAAAATATCCCGTTTGTGGAAAATAACGTGGTTATAGTCAATTTTCTTGATTTTCAAGCCAATATATTTTCTTTGTTATTCAAGCCAAAGGGCTGTAAGTTTCCTTTATAGGGGTTTCGGACAAGGCGGTTCTAATGCTGTACTTTTTGTTTTGATCTCACACTTTTTTTAGGAGTTATGGGTTTTTATATTTCTTAACACTGGACGTGATCTTCTCTTACTAGGTTGCTAGCTACCGCTGCAACCCGGATTACTGTAGCTAAATAAAACTTATATTAATTAGCACTATATTAGATTCTCTTGACTAACATCGATCTTTTATGTACTGTTCTTTACTAGGTTTCAGCCATCTCTATAGCCATGATACCTATGGAAATTACATAATCCCTATTTATGTCACAATTAACATGGGCTAGGTGTCGTTCTTTATTGTAATTCTGCATTCCTAATCCGAAAAGGTCTTGCCTTGTCACTCAAGCCATATTTGCCTTTCGGGAAAAGATTTGGAAACACTTTTAGATCAAGTTCTTCCTGAAATAAGTCTTCGCTCTCACCTTTTAGTTTCTTCATTTGAAATTGGTCAGTACCAAGATCTTTCATCTGCTTAAAATCTTCAATGAAGTCTTTTGGAACCACTGAATTGAGAGGCTGGACAGAAAATGTTCAACCAATGTAGATTTTGCGCTTTCTGTCAGTTTCTGAAGGATTGCAGCTTCCGGTATTTCAGGTAAATTATCAACACCAACCGCTTTTTCAGCAAGACGTGCTTCAAGTATTTTATTGAAATCATCTAGGGTGTATGCATGTATTGTTTTATAGAGACTGTTGTTCTCTCTTAACCATAACAGTGCTTCATGGAATTTTCTCAGATCTATTAGTGCAGTCCAAACATTCTTGTTGTAAGTAGGCTGACGATTGACAACGACTACAAAACTATCAATGTTAAGAAGTTTTTCAGGCTGAATATCTGCATTTGCTTGCACATCAACAGGTAGATATACTATTCTCCCCTTAAGAGCGTCAACAATTTCTGTTCTAGGTCTCTTCAATGCAGTTACCTGCCCTAATCTGACGATCGTAAGACAAGGCATTACAAATCGAATCATTGCCATTTCAAAATTATTTAAACACTTTATACATTCCGGTGTACAGTCTATATGAAGTTTATTTAATACTGATCGGGCATTCTCCTGACTTTTCAACATTTTCCCAGCACAGTAATCACAGACAGAGAATGAATCTATGACATCCTCTTTCCAACCTGTACATTGAATTAGTAGTTCTCTGTCATCTTTGGGTATGTCCTGTTGTAGGTGTTCTAAAATCGTGACCATCATTACATCAAAACCTTTCTTATTTGAAAGGGATCTTAGACTCTTCAATTGGTATTTTGTCTTTATCTGCTCACAACTGTCACAATGCATTGTGGGGTATACATCCCTGATGTTAGCTACCTTATCAAGGCTCTCACCAAATAATTTTATTATTGTATTTTCATCCACAGAAACTCTAATATTGCTATCACCGTAAATGAAGTCTTGACTATTATTACGACAGAGTCTACTTGACACTTCTTCTATATAATGACTTAGTTCCTTGTACGAGCCCTCGACTTTTAGTAGATTAATATGTTGTATAATCTTACATTTTGATACTGCCTTATATACGCTATTGATGAAACAGTTCAAGACAGGAAAATGTGGAGCTAGCGCCCTTAGAGAACGCAAATAGCTCTGACATCCCTCATTTGGGCTACAGTATAACGAATGCCCATGCTTGCTTGTGTCCCTGTAATTGATTTCACAATAATCCAAGCCGCCAAGGTAGAAATTAACCACTTTGTCAGTTGAAAATTTTAATGCTATATTATTTTCAAGGATATCAAAAAGAATTTGACATAATTCAATATCCGTCGGATAGAGCTTGCAGATATCAGGGTGACATTGCCAAGTAACCTGCTGCCCAATTTTTGGTTTTGAATGTTTACTTAGATTGTTATAGGTGACTTCAGCCATCATAATTTCCTTGTCAGATCTAGTTTTAAAGCATTTTTCAATAGTTGTCTCGTACTTTTCAGGACAGTTTGTTCTACTACACAGAGAATTTTTTGCCAAATATTCAGTTGAACTAAAAGAACTGTTTAAAACACAGTTAGAAATGCTTTTTTCTTGAGTCGGTGTTCCAGGAATTTGTTCTAAATCATTAGTCTTACAAACACATTTACTAATAACCCTAACAGGCTTGTTTTCGCCATAATTGAAAAACATTGCTTTTCCTTCGCTGTTGATAGGTATGCTTGTATATATATTTTTATTGCTGCTACATAAACTGCAATTGCTCCTTCCCAAATTAATATACGAATTTTCTAAGAAGTAAGCCTCCGTATATTCACTGTGTTGTCGAACATTTTCCATTGCATCTATAAACTGTTCCGCAATTGCCAATCCATACCTTGGAAGCTTTTCGTTAAACTGACAACATTTCTTTTGAATATTGCTATGAAGCTTTGCCAAAGCATTTCTAGCCGACTTTTCAACAGCATCCGCTCTTTCAAAGAGAATTTTAATCTTTAATTTTGAATACTTTTCGTGATCCCGATAAAACATGCGTAAAATGTTTCTTAATTTACAAAGATCAGCCTGCATTTTTGCCATCTTCTTGTATTTCTGAATGTAATTTTTCCCTTTGTCCTTATGCGTTCTTCGGTACAACCTCGCAGAGAATTTAATTTTTTCATTATAGCTTTTGTTACCCCAGTATCTACCCATTATTCTGGTAGCAACTTTTTTCTTATGTTCGTTTCGATAATCTATATCGTTATCATACAGTTCCTTGCTCTTTTGTTTGGCTGTCTCAATTTTCCCTTCTCGATACTCCTGATCCGTAACGTAACTCTGTTTTGCTCTGTCATATTTCGTTTTCTTAAATCCTGGATCACAAGACATTTTAGTAGCAATCCTTACGCGTTCTCGAGCTTTATTGCGTTCGGTGACATTTTTATCTCTTTTAAATATACTTTTCTGATATTTCAGGATGTTAGCTTTATTTTTTATGTAGTAAAGTTTTCTATTAGTAGAAATTTGGATTGCTCTATTTTGATATTTTTTTTGGTTTTTCTTTCTTTTTTTCCACTCGCGTGAGACCATATTTTTTCAATGTTTAAAATTATTAAGTACACAAAATCCCGTGTCGAGTATCTAAAACCTAGCATAAAACAAAACTAATTTAAAATTTTCAGGTATTTCTCTTGTTTGAATTACAAAATTAGTATTATTGGTTAGACACCATAAATATTTTTGCATTTTACATAATAAGTTTAGCGATTCTGGACTGAAAACTAAAATAATTGCAATTATGAGACAATAATATGGAGATATGTACTTTACGGGTTACAAACCAAAAAAAGTTTGGTTTCAGGATACAATAATAAATTTGAACTGAGATGAAAAAAAATTCTCTTCCAGGAGACAAAAAGCAAAACTAATTTTAGAATTTTCATGTATTTTTGTTGTTTAAATTAAAAAATCACTATTACTGATTAGGCATCATAAATATTTTTGCAGTTTACATAATAATTTTAGCGATTAAGCCAGAAATGAAAATTTTGGTTCCAGGAGTTTCGGTTACTATTGAGACAAGTAGCTATTATTACTATAGAGTTCATTACCATGAGCTGTTTGATTGCTTCAAAATTCAAATATCTTTGAAAAGACTGCAGTATGAAAATACATCAAAAATGCAATTTTTTTGACAAAATTGATTCTACTTTAAAAAGTATTTTATTTTTAAATACAAAAGTGACTAGATGTTGCAATTTCCTTTAAAATGAGCTATTATACAGCTCTCTATGATTTTCCAGTGCCCAGCTAGCTGAGGAGAAAAATCAAGCGGAAAGAAAAAAATATCCCGTTTGTGGAGAATAACGTGGTAAAAGTCTATTTTCTTGATTTTCAAGCCAATATATTTTCTTTGCTATTCAAGCCAAAGGGCGGTAAGTTTCCTTTATAGAGGATTCTGACAAGGCGGTTCTAATGGTGTACTTTTTGTTTTGATCTGACTCTTTTTTTAGGAGTTGGAGGGTTTTATATTTCTTAACATTGGAGGTGATCGTCTCTTACTAGGTTGCTAGCTACCGCTGCAACCCGAATAATCTTAACTATAGTGGAGTTGCGTATGCAAGTTAGTATGGGGAAGAGTTTGATCTTCATTATATTTGATTGCTTCAAAATTCAAATATCTTTGAAAAGACTGCAGTATGAAAATACATCACAAATGTAATTTTTTCGACAAAATTGATTCTACTTTAAAAAGTGTTTTATTTTTAATTACAAAAGTGACTAGATGTTGCAATTTACTTTAAAATGAGCTATTATACATCTCTCTAGGATTTTCCAGTGCCCAGCTAGTTGAGGAGGAAAATCAAGTGGAAAGAAAAAAATATCCTGTTTGTGGAGAATAACGTGGTTAAAGTCAATTTTCTTCATTTTCAAGCCAATATATTTTCTTTGTTATTCAAGCCAAAGAGTGATAAGTTTCCTTAATAGGTGTTTTGGACAAGGTGGTTCTAATGGTGTAATTTTTGTTTTGATCTGACTCTTTTCTCAGGAGTTAGGGTTTTTTATATTTCTTATAATTGGACGTGATCGTCTCTTACTAGGTTGCTAGCTACCGCTGCAACCCGGATTAGCCCCCCGTCACTTCGGAGGCAAGGGTTTGAATCCCACCACTGACAATATTCTAGACCAAAGCAAATAAATTAATTGTTTGAGGTATGAATTATAATCTTGTTTTATCTAGTATGGGCTGAAGTTCGTTCTTAATTGCAAATAAAATAAAATAATTTCATTTGAAATTTTCAGGAAATATTCTAGTTTCAGTTCAACAATCAGATTTCTTGTTAAAACTGTAAAGAACCTACTTATATTTCTTAACATTGGATGTGATTGTCTCTTACTAGGTTACTAGCTACAGCTGCAACACGGATAAGATTCAGCTGTCAATAATGTATTAGCCCCCCGTCACTTCGGAGGCAAGGTTTGAATCCCACACCACTGACAGTATTTTAGACCAAAGCAAACAAATTACTTGTTTGAGGAATAAATTATAATCTTAATTTATTTAGTATAGGCTGAAGTTCGTTCTTTATTGTAAGCTATTGATATTAAAATTACGTTTTTTAGAGTATTGGTTACTATTGAGACGAGTCGCTCTTACTATACAGTTCGTTACCATGAACTGCTTGATTACTATAAAGTACTACACCTTTGGTGTTTATACATACTGCATGAGTCGTTCTTTACTATAACTTCTCGATACACCTGGTCTCTTGAATACCTTTGCCTTTCTCCTTCCAGGATGCAATTTTTTTTTGTGTAATACTGCTTTTTTAAATTACGTATAACTCGCTTAAAAGGCATCTTATTATTAAATAATGAATAATCGTCTTATCGAATTAACATTTCTTAAGATTCGTATCAAGTACCAGTAACCTAACAAAAAATAAAACTAATTTTAAAATGCTCAGGTATTTTTTTAGTTTGAATTAAAAGATTAAAATTATTTCTCAGATATCATAAATATTTTTGCAGTTTACATAATAACTTTAGCGATTCTAAACTGAAAAATAAAATATATAAAAAAATTGAATTTTTTGGTCTGGAAATACATATTAAATCCAACGTCGGGTAGTTAGAGCCTAACCAAAAATAAAACTAATTTTAAAATTTTAAGGTATTTTTCTAGCTTGAATTGAAAGATCCAAACTATTGCTCGGATATCATATATATTTTGCAGTTTAAGCAAGCTGCAAAGAACACATAAGGACAAAGTTAAAAATTAAACTCAGAAGTTCAAAAAGATGGCAACAATGCAGGCTGATCTTTGTAAATTGAGAAACATTAGCGAATGTTTTATTGTTTAATTGACGCCGTGGGAGCCCCGCTTAAAGCGGGGCTCCCACAGCGTCAATAAAGTTAATAAAGCTGTCTGTAAAGTTAATAAACCGTTTTCCTCTTATAACTTTATTGACTTTATGGTCGTCGGAAAGAAGTTAAACTTTATTTAACTTTTTCCATAAGGTCCGGAAAGTTTAGCCAATAGGGGAAGACTTGTGGAAAATTTCAATTCAGCTAAAAGAAACTAATTAGATAGCCAGTATTGAACTTTTTTTCTCTAAACTGTGGAACATTGAAGCAGAAGACTTGCTTATTTCACTAGTGAGAAATAAACCTTTAATATAAAGTTCCTCACAAAGGGAACATTAAGGAAAGAATTGGTGTTGAAAACGCATTCAAGGAAATAAGTGAAGTAATGTGTCAAGAATTGGGTCCTCTTTTTTATCTGTGAGCCTTCTTTTGTAAATTTTAAAGTAAAAACAACATCTAACTTAAGACTAACTTATTAAATTGAAAAAGTTATCAAAAATTAATGTCAGATATATTCAAGAATGAACGTGTCAATAATTCAAATTAATTGCTTCAAAAAATTTCCGTAAAGTCAGGAAGGTAAAATTCATGTGTGAGCGCGACGAACTTTACGGTATGTAACTTTGCCGAATACTTTATTAACTTTATTGACGCCGTGGGAGCCCCGCTTTACAGGGAATACGAAAAATATTCAAAATTACGGATTGAAATTCTCTCTGAAAGAGCGGATTTGCTGAAAAGTTGACTAGAAATGCTTTGGTAAAACTTCATAGTAATATCCAAAAGAAATGTTGTATGTTTAATGAAAATCTTCCAACTACGCAAATGTACCCTTCGACTCTGTATGTAAATTCTAATGTAACTATTTAATTATTATATCTCGTGGTTTGTTCTTTGCTAGGTATTAGCAATCTCTACATCATAATGATTGTTCCCTTATGTAATTATGTAAATTGATGCATCTATTGGTATCATAATTCCGTTTTGAAAATTTTGATAACTATTGAGACGAGTCGCTCTTACAGTTCACGAACTTTTGAATTTTTTCAAAAATCAAGTATCTTTGAAAAGACTGCAGCATGAAAAGATATCAAAAATGCAGTTTTTGAGTAAAAACTGATTCTATTTTTATTTTTTTTGTTTATTGATTAAAAAAGGCACTAGAACTTTTAATAGCCGTTTACACGAGTCCTCTCGTGACATTATAAGACCACTGGGTCGATACGATCACCCCAAGTAAAAAAAGAAAACAAACACACATCTGTGATCTTTCGTCTGGCAAAAAAATACCAAATTCCACATGTTTGCAGATAGGAGCTTGAAACCTCTACAATACGTTTCTCTGATACACTGAAAACTGATGTTGTGATTTCATTGAGATTTTATGACTTTTTAGGGGTGTTTCCCCCTTTTCCAAAAATAGGGCAAATTTTACCAGGCTCGTAACTTTTGATGAGTACGACTAAACTTGATGAAACTTAAACATTTAAAGTCAGCATAAAAATACAATTCCTTTGATGTATCTATTGATATTAAAATTTCATTTTGTAGATTTTCGGTTACTATTGAGAAGAGTCACTCTTACTAATACAGTTATTTAGCATGAACTGTTTGATTAAGGAAAAATCATCATCTATATAATGATTCCTTATAATACTTCAGTTACTATGGGAAAAAGTTCGTTCTTTAATGTAATTTTTTGACAAAATTGATTCTACTTTAAAAAGTATTTTATTTTTAATTACAAAAGGCACTAGATGTTGCAATTGCCTTTAAAATGAGCTATTATACAGCTCTCTATGATTTTCCAGTGCCCAGCTAGCTGAGCAGGAAAATCAAGCGGAAAGAAAAAAATATTCCGTTTGTGGAGAATAACGTGGTAAAAGTCAATTTTCTTGATTTTCAAGCCAATATATTTTCTTTGTTATTCAAGCCAAAGGGCGGTAAGTTTCCTTTAGAGAGGATTCGGACAAGGCGGTTCTAATGGTGTACTTTTTGTTTTGATCTGACTCTTTTTTTAGGAGTTGGGGGGTTTTATATTTCTTAACATTGGAGCTGATCGTCTCTTACTAGGTTGCTAGCTACCGCTGCAACCCGGATTACTCCTAAAGTGCGTATCTCTATAACGCTGTGCTATATTTCTATAGAAAATAAATTCTTTTTTTGTTTTAGTTTTCAGTTCAAAATCGCTAAAGTTACTGTATAAACTGCAAAAATGTTTCTGGTGTCTGAGCATTAATTTAAAAATTTTTAATTCAAACTAGAAAAATACAGGAAAATTTAGAATTTTTTTTTTGTTAGGTTTTTACTACTTGTCATGTGATTTTATGGGTAGAACTTTAAATGTAAGAAAAGATCTGGTTTGCAGCAGTAGCTAGCAACCCCCCAAGTTTTTATGAGTATGCGTTTGTGTAAGCTGCAACCCGGACTACAATTAATTATTATTTCAATTCCTATGAGCTAGTGTTCGTTCTTTATTATAACTTTACTGTAATATATGATTACAAACAGGAAAAAGCCTATGGCTTTTTCTCCTTTGAAGTAGTAAGAGACGAACCTCAAACAATCAAGTAGTTAACTATACTGTTTGATTGCTTCAAAATTCAAATATCTTTGAAAAGACTGCAGTATGAAAATACATCAAAAATGCAATTTTTTCAACAAAATTGATTCTACTTTAAAAAGTATGTTATTTTTAATTACAAAAGGCACTAGATGTTGCAATTGCCTTTAAAATGTGCTATTATACAGCTCTCTATGATTTTCCAGTGCCCAGCTAGCTGAGCAGGAAAATCAAGCGGAAAGAAAAAAATATCCCGTTTGTGGAGAATAACGTGGTAAAAGTCAATTTTCTTTATTTTCAAGCCAATGTATTTTCTTTGTTATTCAAGCCAAAGGGCGGTAAATTTCCTTTATAGAGGATTCGGACAAGGCGGTTCTAATGGTGTACTTTTTGTTTTGATCTGACTCTTTTTTTAGGAGTTGGGGGGTTTTATATTTCTTAGCATTGGAGCTGATCGTCTCTTACTAGGTTGCTAGCTACCGCTGCAACCCGGATTACTCCTAAAGTACGTATCTCTATAACGCTGTGCTATATTTCTATAGAAAATAAATTCTTTTTTTGTTTTAGTTTTCAGTTCAAAATCGCTAAAGTTACTGTATAAACTGCAAAAATGTTTCTGGTGTCTGAGCATTAATTTAAAATTTTTTAATTCAAACTAGAAAAATACCTGAAAATTTAGAATTGTTTTTTTTTGTTAGGTTTTTACTACTTGTCATGTGATTTTATGGGTAGAACTTTAAATGTAAGAAAATATCTGGTTTGCAGCAGTAGCTAGCAACTCCCAATGTTTTTATGAGTATGCGTTTGTGTAAGCTGCAACCCGGACTACAATTAATTATTATTTCAATTCCTATGAGCTAGTGTTCGTTCTTTATAATAAATTTACTGTAATATATGATTACAAACAGGAAAAAGCCTATGGCTTTTTCTCCTTTGAAGTAGTAAGAGACGAACCTCAAACAATCAAGTAGTTAACTATGTCCAATGTATACGAAGTTTTTTTATTCTAATGATCGTTTTTTGATGTAATTTGTTTTATCAGTTTCCTCTCTTTACTTCATCTGTTCAACTAGAAGTGACGTCAAAACAGTCAAACGAGGGTTATTAATATAGGTTTAAATTACTTAAGTTTTCGCTGCGAAGCTTTAGTTTGTCCTTTAATATAAATTCGCTGTTGATAGGTATGCTTGTATATATATTTTTATTGCTGCTACATAAACTGCAATTGCTCCTTCCAAAATTAATGTACGAATTTTCTAAGAAGTATGCCTCCGTATATTCACTGTGTTGTCGAACATTTTCCATTGCATCTATAAACTGTTCCGCAGTTGCCAATCCATACCTTGGAAGCTTTTCGTTAAACTGACAACATTTCTTTTTGATATTACTATGAAGATTTGCCAAAGAATTTCTAGCCGACTTTTCAACAGCATCCGCTCTTTCAAAGAGAATTTTAATCTGTAATTTTGAATACTTTTCGTGATCCCGATAAAACATGCGTAAAATGTTTCTCAATTTACAAAGATCAGCCTGCATTTTTGCCATCTTCTTGTATTTCTGAATGTAATTTTTCCCTTTGTCCTTATGCGTTCTTCGGTACAACCTCGCAGAGAATTTAATTTTTTCATTATAGATTTTGTCATCCCAGTAACGCTCCTTGGTCTTTTGTTTGGCTGTCTCAATTTTTGCTTCTCGATACACCTGGACGGTTGAATACCTTTGCTTTTGGTTTTTCTTATATTTGATGCGGTAATCTTCATCATTGTGATAACTCTCCTTGAACTTTTGTTTGGCTGTCTCAATTTTTGCATGTCTATAATCTTCATCATTGTGATAACACATCTTGCTGTTTTGTTTTGCTCTCTCAATTACTACTTCTCGATACGCCTGGTCGGTTGAATACCTTTGTTTTGCTCTCTCAATTATTACTTCTCGATACGCCTGGTCGGTTGAATACCTTTGTTTTTCTCTCTCAATTATTACTTCTCGATACGCCTGGTCGGTTGAATACCTGTGGTTTGCTCTCTCAATTATTACTTCTCGATGCGCCTGGTCGGTTGAATATTTTTGCTTTTCTCTTTTCAAGATACTATCTCTGTTGTTTGTGTAGTACTGTTTTTACAAATTGCGTATAGCTTGCTTTAATCTAACCATTATTCTAATCAAGACTGAGAGAATTTACATCTTTGTCATTCTTAAGTAGTAATTATGACGTCATGGCGTAATGATTTTATTGACGTCTTGGCGCAATGATATTATTTCATGACGTCATCAGAAACAACAATATAATTTCGTGTTTTTCTATTCACGTCATAGCTCTAATATAAAGCTATGACGACATTCATTATTTATCTAGTAGGGTTTCAGACAAGGTAGTTCTAATGATGTACTTTCGTTTTGATCTTACTCTATTTTTAGGAGTTTTGTTATATTTCTTAGCATGGGACTGATCGTCTGTTACTAGGTTGCTAGCTACTGCTGCAACTCAAATTCACATATATATTTATTTATGAGAGGCAGCCTGGCCGAGTGGTCCAAGACACTGGTGTTAGCCACCAGTCTCTTCGGAGGCGTGGGTTCAAATCTTACCGCTGGTATACGATTATGTTTGAAAGACTGCAGTGTGAAAAGACATCAAAAATGCAGTTTTTGGTGGAAAAATTTATTCTCTTTTAGAAATAATTTATTTTAGTTACTATAGATTTTTAACCCAATTAATTTCCTTTAAAATGAGCTATTGAACAACCCTCTACGATGTTCCAGTGCCAAGCTATCTGTGGAAAAGAAAAAAAAAGGAAAAGAGAAAAAAAATATCCCGTTTGGGGAGAATAACGTGGTTAAAGTCAATTTTCTTGATTTTCAAGCCAATATATTTCCCTTGCTGTTCAAGCCAAGGGACAGAAAGTTTCCTATACGGGGGTTTTGGACAAGGCGGTTCTAATGGTGTACTTTTTGTTTTGATCTGACTCCTTTGTTAGGAACTATGGGTTTTTATATTTCTTAACATTGGACGTGATCGTCTCTTACTAGGTTGCTAGCTACCGCTGCAACCCGGATTTTAAAAATAATTTGTTTTAGTTACAAAAGGTTTTGAACCCCATTAATTTCCTTTAAAATGAGCCATTGAACAACTCTCTGATGCACCAGTGCCAAGCTATCTGTGGAAAAGAAGAAAAAAAGATGCCCTTTAGGCAGAATGGGTTATTTTATTTCTTTACATTGGACGTGATCGTCTCTTACTAGGTTGCTGCTACTGCTGCAACCCGGATTATTGTAATTATTCCAATGATCGTCTTTTAATATGAACTAAACATGATGAAACTGAAATATTTAAAATCAGAATGAAAATCTGATTCGTTTGATGCATCTATTGATATTAAAATTCCGTTTTTTAGAGTTTTGGCTACTATTGAGACGAGTCGCTCTTACAATACAGTTCGTTCCCACGAACTGCTTGAAATTACTATAAAGTTCGTTAACACGAACTGATTGACAATACTGATGGTTAGAGTTCGGTCTTTAAGTTATCATATACTGTTACAATTCTTTGTTATATTAACGTTTCTTGGTGTAGTGGTTATCACTTAGGACTTGGAATCCTATGATCTGAGTGCAAATCCCGGTGGACGGTTCTTATGAAATTTAGCTTACTTATACTACCATTTAGGTTTCTCCCGTACTTCTTTCTTTTCAAAATTAAATTAGTTACTATGGCCTAGAGTTAGTTCTTTACCATATCGTGACAATTTATTTTATAATATTTATTTTTGTTAATTATAAAAGGCTTCTATATACGGCAGTTTCCTTTAAAATGAGCCATTACATAGCTCTTTATTATGACCACGAACTGTTTGATTTAATACTTCAGTTGCTATGGGTTGCAGTTAGCTCCTTATTGTAACTACGATGTTCCAGTGCCAAGCTATCTGTGGAAAAGAGGAAAAAAGAAAAAAATATCCCGTTTAGGCAGAATGTTGTAGTAGCTGCCACTTTTCTTGGTTTTCAAGCCAATATATTTCCCTTGCTGTTCAAGCCAAGGGACTGAAAGTTTCCTATACAGGGGTTTCGGACAAGGCGATTCTAATGGTGTACTTTTGTTTTGATCTGACTCCTTTGTTAGGAACTATGGGTTTTTATATTTCTTAACATTGGATGTGATCGTCTCTTACTAGGTTGCTAGCTACCGCTGCAACCCGGATTTAATGTAAAACTATGGGCTAGAGTTTGTTTCTTATTGTAATAAAAATAATTTGTTTTAATTACAAAATGTTTTTAACCCCATTAATTTCCTTTAAAATGAGCCATTGAACAACTCTCTACGATGTTCCAGTGCCAAGCTATCTGTGGAATTACTAACCTATACTATAATTAAGTGGCGTATAAAATTTAGTATAGGCAAGAGGTCGTTCTTTATTATAACTATTTATAGGAGTAATGGGTTATTTTACTTTTGAATTACTATGGGATATGATCGTCTCTTACTAGGTTGCTAGCTACTGACACAACCCAGACTAGCTACCGCTGCAATCCGGATCAGAGAATGAGGCATTTAACTAAGTCAAGTATGTACCATGGTTTTTTCTCTACTAGGTTTCAGCTATCTCTGCAGTCATGATACCAATGAAACTTACATAATTTCCATTTAAAACTGATCGATCCTTTATGTAATAATTTGTTCTTTAACATTAACTTCATTAATCGGATATTTTAATATATCCTATATGGTCTAGAGGTTGGGATAGCTCTCACCCAGTTGGCTTGAGTTCAATTTCCGTATGGGAAATTTTTACCTATGATGATTTCTTAAGGAATATAATTAAAATTTCTTAATGTAATAAAAATAATTTGTTTTAATTACAAAAGGTTTTTAACCCCACCATTACTTTCCTTTAAAATGAACCATTGAACAACTCTCTACGATGTTCCAGTGCCAAGCTATCTGTTGAATTACTAACCTATACTATAATTAAGTGGCGTATAAAATTTAGTATAGGCAAGAAGCCGTTCTTTATTATAAAAGGGACAGAAATTTTACTATGCAGGGGTTTCGGACAAGGCGGTTCTAATGGTGTACTTTTTGTTTTGATTTGACTCTTTTTTTAAGAACTATGGGTTTTTATATTTCTTAACATTGGACGTGATCGTCTCTTACTAGGTTGCTAGCTACCGCTGCAACCCGGATTTTCAAGCCAATATATTTCCCTTGCTGTTCAAGCCAAATGACAGATAGTTTCCTATACAGGGGTTTCAGACAAGGCGGTTCTAATGGTGTACTTTTTGTTTTGATCTGACTCCTTTTTTAGGAACTATGGGTTTTTACATTTCTTAACATTGGACGTGATCGTCTCTTACTAGGTTGCTAGCTAACGCTGCAACCCGGATAACTATTTGTTGAATTACTAGACTATACTATAATTAAGTGGCGTATAAAATTTAGTATAGGCAAGAGGTCGTTCTTTATTATAAACCACAAGTAACTACCCCTGGAGCCACCATATATCAGTTACTATGCATGAGCGATCGTTCTTTACTGTAAAGTTTCCTATACAGGGGTTTCGAACAAGGCGGTTCTAATGGTGTACTTTTTGTTTTGATCTGACTCCTTTTTTAGGAGCTATGTGTTTTTTTATTTCTTAACATTGGACGTGATCGTCTCTTACTAGGTTGCTAGCTACCACTGCAACCCGGATAACTACACCTGGAACTACCATATATCAGTTAGTATGGGAGAGAGATCGTTCTTTAGTGTATGGTCCAAGGCACTGGTGTTAGCCACCAGTCTCTTCAGAGGCGTGGGTTCAATTCTTACCGCTGGTATACGATTATGTTTGAAAGACTGCAGTGTGAAAAGACATCAAAAATGCAGTTTTTGGTGGAAAAATTTATTCTCTTTTAGAAATAATTTATTTTAGTTACTATAGATTTTTAACCCAATTAATTTCCTTTAAAATGCGCTATTGAACAACCCTTTACGATGTTCCAGTGCCAAGCTATCTGTGGAAAAGAAAAAAGAAAAAAAAAGAGAAAAAAAAAAGAAAAAATATCCCGTTTAGGCAGAATGTTGTAGTAGCTGCGACTTTTCTTGATTTTCAAGCCAATATATTTCCCTTGCTGTTCAAGCCAAGGGACAGAAATTTTACTATGCAGGGGTTTTGGACAAGGCGGTTCTAATGGTGTACTTTTTGTTTTGATCTGACTCTTTTTTTAAGAACTATGGGTTTTTATATTTCTTAACATTGGACGTGATCGTCTCTTACTAGGTTGCTAGCTACCGCTGCAACCCGGATTTGTTTTGATCCGACTTTTTTTAGGAGTTATGAATTTTTATATTTCTTAACATTGGACGTGATCGTCTCTTACTAGGTTGCTAGCAACCGCTGCAACCCGGATATCATTCTTTAATGTAACAACCCGGATTCCAGTTACTATGGGCTATATTTCGTCCTTTAATGTAAAATACATCAAAAATGCAATTTTTTGACAAAATTGATTCTACTTTAAAAAGTATTTTATTTTTAATGACAAAAGTGACTAGATGTTGCAATTTCCTTTAAAATGAGCTATTATACAGCTCTCTATGATTTTCCAGTTCCCAGCTAGTTGAGGAGGAAAATCAAGCGGAAAGAAAAAAATATCCCGTTTAGGCAGAATGTTGTAGTAGCTGCCATTTTTCTTGATTTTCAAGCCAATATATTTTCTTTGTTATTCAAGCCAAGGGACTGAAAGTTAAATATAGGGAAGTTTCAGACAAGGTGGTTTTAATGGTGTAATTTTTGTTCTGATCTGACTCTTTTCTTAGGAGTTAGGGGTTTTTATATTTCTTAACATTGGATGTGATCGTCTCTTACTAGGTTGCCAGCTACCGCTGCAACCCGGATCAAAATTCCGGTGGGCAGTTTTTAAGAAATGTAGCTTACTGATACTACCATTTTGTTTCCGCCACAATTCTTTCTTTTCAAAATTAAATTAGTTACTATCGCCAAGAGTTAGTTCTTTACCATGTCGTAACAATTTGTTTTATAATAATAATTAAGTTTGTTAATTACAAACAAAAAGGTTTCTATATACAGCAGTATTCTTTAAAATGAGCCATTACACAGCTCTTTATTATGACCACGAACTGTTTTATTTAATACTTAAGTTACTATGAGTTCAGTTCGTTCCTTATTGTAATTTTCAAGCCAATATATTTCCCTTGCTTGATACTATAAAGGGGTTTCCGATAAGGCGGTTCTAATGGTGTACTTTTTGATTTGATCTGACTCCTTTTTTAGGAGCTATGGGTTTTTATATTTCTTAACATTGGACGTGATCGTCTCTTACTAGGTTGTTAGCTACCGCTGCAACCCGGATAACAACCCGGATTATGTAGACTTTACTAACCTACACTATAGTTAAGTGGCCAATAAAATTTAGTATAGGGAAGAGGTCGTTCTTTATTGTAACTCCTTTGTTAGGAACTATGGGTTTTTATATTTCTTATCATTGGATGTGATCGTCTCTTACTAGGTTGCTAGCTATCGCTGCAACCCGGAAAAAAAACACATTGTGCCCACATCGTTCTTTACTCAGGCAGTGCTAGCACGCTGCCTATGATAATAAACTGATTACACACAGGAAAAAGCCTACGGCTTTTTCTTCTTTTAAATAGTAAGAGACGAGTCTCAAATAATCAAGTAGCTAGCTAATTCCAAAGGTATGCAATTTTTGTTATTCCAATGATCGTTTTTTATCCCTATTTATGTTTTAGTTAACATGGGCAAGGTGTCGTTCTTTATTGTATGCCAATCCATACCTTGGAAGCTTTTCGTTAAACTGACAACATTTCTTTTGGATATTACTATGAAGCTTTGCCAAAGAATTTCTAGCCGACTTTTCAACAGCATCCGCTCTTTCAAAGAGAATTTTAATCTGTAATTTTGAATACTTTTCGTGATCCCGATAAAACATGCGTAAAATGTTTCTCAATTTACGAAGATCAGCCTGCATTTTTCCCATCTTCTTGTATTTCTGAATGTAATTTTTCCCTTTGTCCTTATGCGTTCTTCGGTACAACCTCCCAGAGAGTTTAATTTTTTCATTATAGCTTTTGTAACCCCAGTATCTACCCATTATTCTGGTAGCAACTTTTTTCGTATGTTTGTTTCGGTAATCTTCATCATTATCATACCGTTCCTTACTCTTTTGTTTGGCTGTCTCAATTTTCGCATGTCTATAATCTTCATCATTGTGATAACACATCTTGCTGTTTTGTTTTGCTGTCTCAATTATACTTCTCGATACGCCTTGTCAGTTGAATACCTTTGCTTTTTTCTTTCCAAGATGTTGTCTCTGTTTTTTGTATAGTACTGTTTTTTTAAATTACGTATAATAACACGCTTAGAAGGCATCTTATTACAAAACAAGAAATAATATTTTCAAACCTGAAAGCGCAGTACAAGCGTCTCCATAAGCAAGTCAAAGCAGCAACCAGGGATGATAAGAGGATGCACCTCGAAACTATGGCCGAACAGGCTGAGGCAGCCGCTAGACGGGGAGATAGCCGTACTGTGTATGCAGTAACGAAGCAGTTGGTGGGTATTTCAAAAGGCGTCGTCAACCCAAGTTGAAAGCAAAGATGGCATTTTATTAACCCAGACTGATGACATAGTCCGACGCTGGAAAGAGCATTTTAGCGAGGTACTAAATCAGATGCCTCCCACAACTACTTTAAATATCCCTGAAGAACCACTTTTCGATCTCGGAATATGTTCTGGACCTCTCATACTTATTGAAGTCAAGGAGGCCCTAAAGACTTTGAAAAACGGAAAGGCTGCAGGCAATGATGGCATATCACCAGAATTACTGAAGTACGGTAGAAGCGCCCTAGCCGAACCCATATTTGAACTTCTTTCCCGTGTTTGGGATAAAGAAAAAGTCCCTAGTGAATGGTCGAAGGCAGTAATTGTAAAACTCTTCAAAAAGGGACAAAAGACTAAGTGTGATAATTGGAGAGGTATTGCTTTACAGTCTGTTGGCAGCAAAGTTCTGTGCCAAATAATTCTTAACAGGATTCAAAGTAAAGTGGAGAAAGTTCGGAGAGATAATAAGCACGGAGTCCGGTAGAGTAGATCGTATTGTGACCTTATATTTAGCCTTAGAGCCCTGCTGCATGAATCCAATGAATGGCAAGTTCAGCTACTTCTAGAATTTATGGATATTCTCAAAGCTTTCGACTCGATACATCGCAGAACCATGTGGAAGATTTTAGTGCATTATGGAATTCCGACCAAAATTGTAAATATAATTAAAGCGCTATATCATGATATCATGTGCGCAGTACAGACAGAGGGTGGCCTAACGGAGTGGTTTTCTGTTCAGTCAGGTGTGAGGCAGGGCTGCATTCTATCACCATTTCTGTTTGCCATAGTGATAGATTTTGTTGTCCGTGGATGCAGTTTTAGTGGCGGTATACAATTAAATCCACTGAGAGAACTCAATGATGGTGATTTTGCTGACGATGTTGCGCTTATTACCCACGACCCAGAAGATATGCAACGCAACATTAATGAACTCGGTGGTATGGCAAATGCTGTCGGACTCTCCATAAATGCTAACAAGACCAAATCAATGTCGAATGCAGTCATACCTGACTTAGTCGAAGGACTTTTGGTTAACAACGAGGAAATTGAGGAAGTGAGAGAGTTCAAGTATCTCGGCAGCATTCTTACGCAAGATGCCAATTCCGAAAGAGAAATACTGTGCCGAATATCATTGGCTGGGTCTGCTTTCAGCTACCTTAGAAATGTTTTAGAAATAATAAATATTCCCAGAAGTTAAAGCTTAAAATTTATAATAGCAATGTGGTCTCTGTCCTTATGTACGGCTGCGAGACTTGGAGCATCACTGCTCAACTAGAACGACGACTCCAGGCATTCGACAATAATTGCCTAAGGTCTATCCTAAATATACATTGGACAGAAAGAATACGAAATGATGAAATCTATCGTATGACAAATCATACCCCCCTCCTTGATCTTATTAGAAAGCGGCGATGGATGTATTGGGGGCATATGGTGCGAATGGGGGAAGGAAGGCTGCCGTACAATGCATGGTGTTGGACACCCCCCGGTCTCCGCAAATCAGGGAGACCGAAAATGACCCTTGGTAGGTCGCTAATGAAGGAGGCGAAGCTGGCGTGGTCCTCGTTGGAGGAGCTATGGTTGAAGGCTCAGGACAGGTCGTCGCGGCGAATCACTGTTGCTGCCTTAACCAAAAGAACCTAACCAAAAATAAAACTAATTTTAACATTTTAAGGTATTTTTCCAGCTTGTATTGAAATATTCAAACTATTGCTCGGATACCATGGATATTTTTGCAGTTTACACAAGCTGCAAAGAACGCACAGGCTGATCTTTGTAAACTGAGAAAAATTTTACGAATGTTTTACCGGGATTACGAAAAATATTCAAAATTAAAGATTAAAATTATCTCTGAAAGAATAGATTTTGTTGAAAAGTCAGCTAGAGATGCTTTCGCAAAACTTCATAGTAATATCCAAAAGAAATGTTGCATGTTTAGTGAAAAGCTTCCAAGGTATGGACCGGCAACTGTGGAACAGTTTACAGATGTAATGGGAAATCTTATACATCACTGTGAATATATGGAGGCATAATTGTCCTTTACTTAGTTTCAGCTTAAATTCGATGATCGAGCCTTTATGTATTTTTTGCCAAATATTCAGTAGAACTAAAAGAACTGTTTAAAACACAGTTAGAAATGCTTTTTCTTGAGTCGGTGTTCCAGGAATTTGTTCTAAATCATTAGTCTTACAAACACATATACTAATAACCCTAACAGGCTCGTTTTCGCCATAATTGAAAAACATTCCTTTTCCTTCGCTGTTGATAGGTATGCTTGTATATATTTTTTTATTGCTACTACATAAACTGCAATTGCTCCTTCCAAAATTAATATACGAATTTTCAAAGAAGTACGCCTCCTTATATTCACTGTGTTTTCGAACATTTTCCATTGCATCTATAAACTGTTCCGCAGTTGCCAATCCATACCTTGGAAGCTTTTCATTAAACTGACAACATTTCTTTTGTATATTACTATGAAGCTTTGCCAAAGCATTTCTAGCCGACTTTTCAACAGCATCCGCTCTTTCAAAGAGAATTTTAATCTGTAATTTTGAATACTTTTCGTGATCCTGGTAAAACATGCGTAAAATGTTTCTCAATTTACGAAGATCAGCCTGCATTTTTGCCATCTTCTTGTATTTCTGAATGTAATTTTTCCCTTTGTCCTTATGCGTTCTTCGGTACAACCTCGCAGAGAATTTAATTTTTTCATTATAGCTTTTGTCACCCCAGTATCTACCCATTATTCTGGTAGCAACTTTTTTCTTATGTTTTTTTCGGTAATCTTCATCATTACCATACCGTTCCTTGATCTTTTGTTTGGCTGTCTCAAATTTTGCATGTCTATAATCTTCATCATTGTGATAACACATCTTGCTGTTTTCTTTTGCTCTCTCAATTATTACTTCTCGATACGCCTGGTCGGTTGAATACCTTTGTTTTGCTCTCTCAATTATTACTTCTCGATACACCTGGTCGGTTGAATACCTTTGCTTTTTTATTTTAAATTTACTATCTCTGTTGTTTGTGTAGTACTATTTTTTCAAATTTCGTATAGCCTGCTTTTATCTAAACATTATTATAATCAAGAATGAGAGAATTTTAAGTTTTGACTTTCCTTATTATATACTAATTATGACGTCACGGCGTATGACGTTATGTATTCATGAATGAGACCATTTACAGTTTTGACGTTTCTTATATAGTAATTATGACGTCACTGCATCAAAAATACAGTTTTTATTGGAAAAATTTATTCTCTTTTAGAAATAATTTATTTTAGTTACTATAGATTTTTAACCCAATTAATTTCCTTTAAAATGAGCTATTGAACAACCCTCTACGATGTTCCAGTGCCAAGCTATCTCTGGATACAAAAAAAGAAAAAAGAAATATCCCGTTTGGGGAGACTAACGTGGTTAAAGTCAATTTTCTTGATTTTCAAGCCAATATATTTCCCTTGCTGTTCAAGCCAAGGGACAGAGAGTTTCTTATATATGGGTTTCGGACAAGGTGGTTCTAATGGTGTACTTTTTCTTTTGATCTGACTCCTTTTTTAGGAGCTATGGGTTTTTATATTTCTTAACATTAAACGTGATCGTCTCTTACTAGGTTGCTAGCTACCGCTGCAACCCGGATTTTTTTCTGTCTAGGCTCTAAGGCTTTATCGTCAATGGCTTTACAATCCACTGTCAAATTTGTATCTCTTTCAATTTCCAAGGTATAGAAGGCTGACTAGACACAAAAAAGGAAAAAAAGCAGCGTTGCTCCGAAACAGAATCAACATTTACGGGACAGAGTGGGATATAAACTATGGGCTAAAGTTCGTTCTTTAATGTAAATCTGGATACAAAAAAAAAAGAAAAAAAGAAAAAAATATCCCGTTTGTGGAGAATAACGTGGTTAAAGTCAATTTTCTTTATTTTCAAGCAAATACATTTCCCTTGCTGTTCAAGCCAAGGGACAGAAAGCCAAGGGTTTCGGACAAGGCGGTTCTAATGGTGTACTTTTTGTTTTGATCTGACTCCTTTGTTAGGAACTATGGGTTTTTATATTTCTTAAGATTGGACGTGATCGTCTCTTACTAGGTTGCTAGCTACCGCTGCAACCCGGATAAAAATTCGATGATCGAGCCTTTATGTAACCCGGATTAAAAAATTATTATCATATCTTATATGTAACTTTTACTTTATAATTCTTGGATAGTCTAATGGTAAGTATGCCCACTTGTTACCTGGGAGAAGGGGGTTCGATTCCCCGTCGGGGAGAACTTTTAATATGTTGAATTACAAGCACTATCTTTTTAATTTAAAATTTACAAAAGAAACTTGTTTATTTACAATCTAGCTAAAATAATGAAGATAATATGAATGAACCACAGTGTTCAGTTTCTTTGGACTTGAATTCGTTTTTTAACTATAAATACAAACAGGAAAAAGCCTACGGCTTTTTCTTCTTTTAAATAGTAAGAGACGAAACTCAAACAATCAAGTAGCTAACTAAGTCCAATGTATGGAATTGTTTGTTATTTCAGTGATCGTCTTTGAATGTAAATGATCGTCTTTTAATGTAAAAATATAAATACTGTAATCTTAACTATAGTGAAGTTGCGTATGCAAGTTAGTATAGGGAAGAGTTTGATCTTTATTATACTAGCCTGCTCAATTCTTGCTTCTCTGTAATGTTCATCATTACCATACCGTTCCTTGATCTTTTGTCTAGCCTGCTCAATTGTTGCTTCTCTGTAATCTTCATCATTACCATACCCTTCCTTGATCTTTTGTTTGGCTGTCTCAATTTTTGCATGTCTATAATCTTCATCATTGTGATAACACATCTTGCTGTTTTGTTTGATTACTTCTCGATACGCCTGGTCGGTTGAATACCTTTGCTTTTTTCTTTTCAAGATACTATCTCTGTTGTTTGTGTAGTACTATTTTTTCAATTTGCGTGCAGCTTGCTTGATTGAAACCATTATTTAATTATGAATGTGAACATTTACAGTTCTGACGCTTCTTATATAGTAATTATGACGTCACAGCGTAATGATTTTATTGACGTCATGGCGCAATGATATTATTTCATGACGTCTTCAGAAACAACAATATAATTTCGTGTTTTTCTGTTCACGTCATAGCTCTAATATAAAACTATGACGACATTCAATATTTATCTAGTAGGGTTTCAGACAAGGTAATTCTAATGATGTACTTTTGTTTTGATCTCACTCCATTTTTAGGAGTTTTGTTATATTTCTTAGCATTGGACTGATCGTCTCTTACTAGATTGCTAGCTACTGCTGCAACCCGGATTCACATATATATTATTTATGAGAGGCAACCTGGCCGAGTGGTCCAAGGCACTGGTGTTAGCCACCAGTCTCTTCGGAGGCGTGGGTTCAAATCTTACCGCAGGTATACGATTATGTTTGAAAGACTGCAGTGTGAAAAGACATCGAAAATGCAGTTTTTGGTGGAAAAATTTATTCTCTTTTTGAAATAATTTATTTTAGTTACAAAAGGTTTTTAACCCAATTAATTTCCTTTAAAATGAGCTATTGAACAACCCTCTACGATGTTCCAGTGCCAAGCTATCTCTGGAAACAAAGAAAAAAAGAGAAAAAGAAAAAAATATCCCGTTTAGGAAGAATGTTGTAGTAGCTGCCACTTTTCTTGATTTTCAAGCCAGTAGATTTCCCTTTCTGTTCAAGCCAAGGGACAGAAAGTTTCCTATACAGGGGTTTCGAACAAGGCGGTTCTAATGGTGTACTTTTTGTTTTGATCTGACTCCTTTTTTAGGAACTATGGGTTTTTATATTTCTTAACATTGGACGTGATCGTCTCTTACTAGGTTGCTAGCTACCGCTGCAACCCGGATTGATCTAACCATTATGTAATTCACGAATGAGACCATTTACATCTTTGTCGTTCTTAAGTAGTAAAACCACGTCGATCCTTTGTGTAGTAATATCCAATATTTAGTATAGGCAAGAGGTCGTTCTTTATTATAACATTACAAACAGGAAAAAGCCTACGGCTTTTTCTTCTTTGAAATAGTAAGATACGAACCACAAATAACTACCCCTGGAACCACCATATATCAGTTACTATGCATGAGTGATCGTTTTTAACTGTAAATGTAACTACACCTGGAACCACCAAATAATCAGTTAGTATGGGAGAGAGATCGTTCTTTACTGTATTTTTTATTGTAACTAGGTTTCAGCCATCTCTACAGCCATGATACTATTGGAAATTACATAATCCCTATTTATGTTTTAGATAACATGGGCAAGGTATCGTTCTTTATTGTATATGGACTAAGGTTCGTTCTTTCATGTAAAACTAGCAAAAAAATTTTTAAGCCTGATGAAGATTTAACTAATGTGTCAAAAGTAAGGTTGCAAGTCGACGATTTTGTTTTGGCCTTATTATAATTGGTATGGTGAAATAATAATACGCATATGGCTCTTAAATCATACTTCTTTATGGTTCAATATGGTCTAGTGGCTAGGATAGTTAACTTTCACTTAACAGGCTCGGGTTCGATTCCCGGGGTGGGAAAATTTTTAACTCTATAATCTTCGAACATTTGAACCTTTTATAATTTATAATGATGCATAATATAAATACTGTAATCTTAACTATAGTGAAGTTGCGTATGCAAGTTAGTATAGGGAAGAGTTCGATCTTTATGATATTAAATCATACTTCTTTATGGTTCAATATGGTCTAGTGGCTAGGATAGTTAACTTTCACTTAACAGGCTCGGGTTCGATTCCCGGGGTGGGAAAATTTTTAACTCTATAATCTTCGAACATTTGAACCTTTTATAATTTATAATGATGCATAATATAAATACTGTAATCTTAACTATAGTGAAGTTGCGTATGCAAGTTAGTATAGGGAAGAGTTCGATCTTTATTATAACCGTTTAGGCAGAATGTTGTAGTAGCTGCCACTTTTCTTGATTTTCAAGCCAATATATTTCCCTTGCTGTTCAATCCAAAGGGCGGTAAGTTTCCTTTCAAGGGGTTTCGGACAAGGCGGTTCTATTGGTGTACTTTTTGTTTTGATCTGACTCCTTTTTTTAGGACCATATGGGTTTTTATATTTCTTAACATTGGACGTGATCGTCTCTTACTAGGTTGCTAGCTACCGCTGCAACCCAGATCTTACTGCCAGAATGAGAAATGGTGTCTTCTTTCCTCTCATTTGAAGCACCTTTTACTGGAATATTGTCGCCCCTTTACTGAAATCCTTACTGTATTACAAACAGGAAAAAGCCTATGGCTTTTTCTTAATTGGAATAGTAAGAGACGACCTGGCTAAAACCTACGATTATGAAATCATTGATCAATCTTTAAAATGAAATTATCATCTTATTTTAGTTTCTATGGGTTGTTAGTTTGTTCTTTACTGTAATGGTTTGTTCTTTACTAGGTTTCAGCCATCTCTACAGCCATGACACTGATGGAAATAAAATAATCCCTATTTATGTTTCAGTTAACACGGGCTAGGTATCGTTCTTTATTGTAATTTTGTTAGTTTGAATATGAAAATATTAAAATTATTGCTCAGATATCATAAATATTTTTGCAGTTTACATAATAACTTTAGCGATTCTAAGCTGAAAAATAAAATATATTAAAAATGGAATTTTTTGGTCTGAAACTACATAGTCAATCCCACATCAGGTAGTTAGAACCTAACCAAAAATAAAACTAATTTTAACATTTTATGGTATTTTCTAGCTTGTATTGAAATATTCAAACTATTGCTCGGATACCATGGATATTTTTGCAGTTTACACAAGCTGCAAAGAACGCACAGGCTGATCTTTGTAAATTGAGAAAAAAATTACGAATGTTTCTACCGGGATTACGAAAAATATTCAAAATTAATGATTAAAATTATCTCTGAAAGAATAGATTTTGTTGAAAAGTCAGCTAGAGATGCTTTCGAAAAACTTCTTAGTAATATCCAAAAGAAATGTTGCATGTTTAGTGAAAAGCTTCCAAGGTATGGACCGGCAACTGTGGAACAGTTTACAGATGTAATGGGAAATCTTATACATCACTGTGAATATATGGAGGCATAATTGTCCTTTACTTAGTTTCAGCTTAAATTCGATGATCGAGCCTTTATGTAAAAACTAACTCAGTCCAATATATGCAATGGTGTGCTTTTCTAATGATCGTCCTTTAATATAAACTATGGACTAAAGTTCGTTCTTTAATGTAATTTAAAAAAAATTTGTTTTATAACTACAAAAAGTTTTTAACCCCATTAATTTGCTTTAAAATGGGCCATTAAACAACTCTCTACGCTGCTCCAGTGCCAAGCTATCTGTGGAATTACTAACCTGTACTATAATTAAGTGGCGTATAAAATTTAGTACAGGCAAGAGGTCGTTCTTTATTATAAATGAACAACTCTCTACGATGTTCCAGTGCCATGCTATCTGTTGAAGTACTAACCTATACTATAATTAAGTGGCGTATAAAATTTAGTATAGGCAAGAGGTCGTTCTTTATTATAATATCATAAAACAATTAATTAGCTTTTTACACATATCTCATATGGTCTAGTGGTTTAGGATAGTTGGCTTTCAACCAATTGGCTTGGGTTCGAATCCCGGTGTGGGAATTATTTTTAAAACAAAATCAGGTGAAATTAATTAGCTAATTTGACAAGACATAGGTAACTAAGGGCAAGAGTTCGCTCTTTACTATAAAACAGGCTCGGGTTCGATTCCCGGTTTGGGAAAATTTTTAACTCTATAATCTTCGAATATTTGAACCTTTTATAATTTATAATGATGTATAATATAAATACTGTAATCTTAACTATATTAACTATAGTGAAGTTGCGTATGCAAGTTAGTATAGGGAAGAGTTCGATCTTTATTATAATGATCTGACTCTATTTTTAGGAGTTTTGTTATATTTCTTAGCATTGGACTGATCATCTCTTACTAGGTTGCTAGCTACTGCTGCAACCCAAATTCACATATATATTTATTTATGAGAGGCAGCCTGGCCGAGTGGTCCAAGGCACTGGTGTTAGCCACCAGTCTCTTCGGAGGCGTGGGTTCAAATCTTACCGCTGGTATACGATTATGTTTGAAAGACTGGAGTGTGAAAAGACATCGAAAATGCAGTTTTTGGTGGAAAAATTTATTCTCTTTTAGAAATAATTTATTTTAGTTACAAAAGGTTTTTAACCCAATTAATTTACTTTAAAATGAGCTATTGAACAACCCTCTACGATGTTCCAGTGCCAAGCTATCTGTGGAAAAGAAAAAAAGAAAAAAATATCCCGTTTGGGGAGAATAACGTGGTTAAAGTCAATTTTCTTGATTTTCAAGCCAATATATTTCCCTTGCTGTTCAAGCCAAGGGACAGAAAGTTTCCTATACAGGGGTTTCGGACAAGGCGGTTCTAATGGTGTACTTTTTGTTTTGATCTGACTCCTTTGTTAGGAACTATGGGTTTTTATATTTCTTAACATTGGACGTGATCGTCTCTTACTAGGTTGCTAGCTACCGCTGCAACCCGGATAAAGACATCAAAAATGCAGTTTTTGGTGGAAAAATTGATTCTCTTTTAGAAATAATTTATTTTAGTTACTATAGATTTTTAACCCAATTAATTTCCTTTAAAATGAGCTATTGAACAACCCTCTACGATGTTCCAGTGCCAAGCTATCTGTGGAAAAGAAAAAAAAAGAAAAAAATATACCGTTTGGGGAGAATAACGTGGTTAAAGTCAATTTTCTTGATTTTCAAGCCAATATATTTCCCTTGCTGTTCAAGCCAAGGGTCAGAAAGTTTCCTATACAGGGGTTTCGGACAAGGCGGTTCTAATGGTGTACTTTTTGTTTTGATCTGACTCCTTTGTTAGGAACTATGGGTTTTTATATTTCTTAACATTGGACGTGATCGTCTCTTACTAGGTTGCTAGCTACCGCTGCAACCCGGATAATTGATTTCACAATAATCCAAGCCGCCAAGGTAGAAATTAACCACTTTGTCAGTTGAAAATTTTAATGTTATATTATTTTCAAGGATATCAAAAAGAATTTGACATAATTCAATATCCGTCGGATAGAGCTTGTAGATATCAGGGTGACATTGCCAAGTAACCTGCTGCCCAATTTTTGGTTTTGAATGTTTACTCAGATTGTTATAGGTGACTTCAGCCATCATAATTTCCTTGTCAGATCTAGTTTTAGAGCATTTTTCAATAGTTGTCTCGTACTTTTCAGGACAGTTTGTTCTACTACACAGAGAATTTTTTGCCAAATATTCAGTAGAACTAAACGAACTGTTTAAAACACAGTTAGAAATGCTTTTTTCTTGAGTCGGTGTTCCAGGAATTTGTTCTAAATCATTAGTCTTACAAACACATTTACTAATAACCCTAACAGGCTCGTTTTCGCCATAATTGAAAAACATTGCTTTTCCTTCGCTGTTGATAGGTATGCTTGAATATATATTTTTATTGCTGCTACATAAACTGCAATTACTCCTTCCAAAATTAATATACGAATTTTCTAAGAAGTACGCCTCCGTATATTAACTATGTTGTCGAACATTTTCCATTGCATATATAAACTGTTCCGCAGTTGCCAATCCATACCTTGGAAGCTTTTCGTTAAACTGACAACATTTCTTTTGGATATTACTATGAAGCTTTGCCAAAGAATTTCTAACCGACTTTTCAACAGCATCCGCTCTTTCAAAGAGAATTTTAATCTGTAATTTTGAATACTTTTCGTGATCCCGATAAAACATGCGTAAAATGTTTCTCAATTTACAAAGATCAGCCTGCATTTTTGCCATCTTCTTGTATTTCTGAATGTAATTTTTCCCTTTGTCCTTATGCGTTCTTCGGTACAACCTCACAGAGAATTTAATTTTTTCATTATAGCTTTTGTCACCTCAGTATCTACCCATCATTCTGGTAGCAACTTTTTTCTTATGTTTGTTTCGGTAATTTTCATCATTATCATACCGTTCCTTACTCTTTTGTTTAGCTGTCTCAATTTTCGCATGTCTATAATCTTCATCATTGTGATAACACATCTTGCTGTTTTGTTTTGCTCTCTCAATTATTACTTCTCGATACGCCTTGTCAGTTGAATACCTTTGCTTTTTTCTTTCCATGATGTTGTCTCTGTTTTTTGTATAGTACTGTTTTTTTAAATTAAGTATAATAACTCGCTTAGAAGGCATCTTATTACAAAACAAGAAATAATATTTTCATCTAATTAACACTTCTTATAACTCGTATCAGGTATCCATAACCTAACAAAAAATAAAACTAATTTTTAAATTTTCAGGTATTTTGTTAGTTTGAATGAAAAATTAAAATTATTGCTCAGATATCATAAATATTTTTGCAGTTTACTGCAAAAACTAATTTTAACATTTTAAGGTATTTTTCCAGCTTGTATTGAAATATTCAAACTATTGCTCGGATACCATGGATATTTTTGCAGTTTACACAAGCTGCAAAGAACGCACAGGCTGATCTTTGTAAACTGAGAAAAATTTTACGAATGTTTTACCGGGATTACGAAAAATATTCAAAATTAAAGATTAAAATTATCTCTGAAAGAATAGATTTTGTTGAAAAGTCAGCTAGAGATGCTTTCGCAAAACTTCATAGTAATATCCAAAAGAAATGTTGCATTTTTAGTGAAAAGCTTCCAAGGTATGGACCGACAACTGTGGAACAGTTTACAGATGTAATGGGAAATCTTATACATCACTGTGAATATATGGAGGCATAATTGTCCTTTACTTAGTTTCAGCTTAAATTCGATGATCGAGCCTTTATGTACTACATCCAACGACTATGACGTCATTGATCAATATTGTATATACAAAATTAAGTTTTTCGTGAAAAATAATTAATGAAAAAAAATTAAGTGCAAAAGGCGCTAGATCTAGAGATTTCCTTTAAAATGAGCCATTTAACAACTCTCTACGATGTTCCAGTGCCAAGCTATCTCTGGAAACAAAAGAAAGAAAAAAATATCCCGTTTGTGCAGAATAACGTGGTTAAAGTCAATTTTTATGATTTTCAAGCCAATATATTTTCTTTGTTATTCAAGCCAAAGGGTGGTAAGTTTCCTTTATAGGGGTTTCGGACAAGGCGGCTCTAATGGTGTACTTTTTGTTTTGATCTGACTATTTTTCTAGGAGTTAGGGGTTTTTATATTTCTTAACATTGGACGTGATCGTCTCTTACTAGGTTGCTAGCTACCGCTGCAACCCGGATTTGTGTATTTTTATTCACGTCATAGCTCTATTAATCTAGTAGGGTTTCAGACAAGGTAGTTCTAATGATGCACCTTTGTTTTGATCTGAATGTATTTTTAGGAGTTTTTGGTTTTTATATTTCTTAGCATTGGACTGATCGTCTCTTGCTAGGTTGCTAGCTACTGCTGCAACCCAAATTATGAGAAGCAGCCTGGCCGAGTGGTCTAAGGCACTGGTGTTAGCCACCAGTCTCTTCGGAGGCGTGGGTTCAAATCTTACCGCTGGTATACGATTATGTTTGAAAGACTGCAGTGTGAAAAGACATCAAAAATGCAGTTTTTGGTGGAAAAATTTATTCTCTTTTAGAAATAATTTATTTTAGTTACTATAGATTTTTAACCCAATTAATTTACTTTAAAATGAGATATTGAACAACCCTCTACGATGTTCCAGTGCCAAGCTATCTCTGGATACAAAAGAAAAAAAAAGAAAAAAATATCCCGTTTAGGCAGAATGTTGTAGTAGCTGCCACTTTTCTTGATTTCCAAGCCAATATATTTCCCTTGCTGTTTAAGCCAAGGGAAAGAAAGTTTTCTATACAGGGGTTTCGGACAAGGCGGTTCTAATGGTGTACTTTTGAATTTGATCTGACTCCTTTTTTTAGGAACTAGGGGTTTTTATATTTCTTAACATTGGACGTGATCGTCTCTTACTAGGTTGCTAGCTACCGCTGCTACCCGGATTCCCTTTAAAATGAGCCATTGAACAACTCTCTACGATGTTCCAGTGCCAAGCTATCTGTGGAAAAGAAAGAAAGAAAAAAATATCCCGTTTGTGGAGAATAACGTGGTTAAAGTCAATTTTCTTGATTATCAAGCCAATATATTTTCTTTGTTATTCAAGCCGCAGGGCGGTAAGTTTCCTTTATAGGGGTTTCGGACAAGGCGGTTCTAATGGTGTACTTTTTGTTTTGATCTGACTCTGTTTTTAGGAGTTAAGGGTTTTTATATTTCTTAACATTGGACGTGATCGTCTCTTACTAGGTTGCTAGCTACCGCTGCAACCCGGATTCATCTGCTTAAAATCTTCAATGAAGTCTTTTGGAACCGCTGAATTGAGAGGCTGGACAGAAAAATGTTCAACCAATGTAGATTTTGCGCTTCTTGTCAGTTTCTGAAGGATTGCAGCTTCCGGTATTTTAGGTAAATTATCAACACCAACCACTTTTTCAGCAAGACGTGCTTCAAGTATTTTATTTAAATCATCTAGGGTGTATGCATGTATTATTTTATAGAGACTGTTGTTCTCTCTTAACCACAACAGTGCTTCATGGACTTTTCTCAGATCTATTAGTGCAGTCCAAACATTCTTGTTGTAAATAGGCTGACCATTGACAATGACTACAAAACTATCAATGTTAAGAAGTTTTTCAGGCTGAATATCTGCATTTGCTTGCACATCAACAGGTAGATATACTATTCTCCCCTTAAGAGAGTAAACAAGTTCTGTTCTAGGTCTCTTCAATGCAGTTACTTGCCCTAATCTGACGATCTTAAGACAAGGCATTACAAATCGAATCATTGCCATTTCAAAATTATTTAAACACTTTATACATTCCGGTGTATAGTCTATATGAAGGTTATTTAATACTGATCGGGCATTCTCCTGACTTTTCAACATTTTCCCAGCACAGTAATCACAGACAGAGAATGAATCTATGACATCCTCTTTCCAACCTGTAAATTGAATTAGTTGTTCTCTGTCATCTTTGGGTATGTCCTGTTGTAGGTGTTCTAAAATCGTGGCCATCATTACATCAAAACCTTTCTTATTTGAAAGGGATCTTAGACTCTTCAATTGGTATTTTGTCTTTATCTGCTCACAACTGTCACAATGCATTGTGAGGTATACATCCCTGATTTTAGCTACCTTATCAAGGCTCTCACCAAATAATTTTATTATTGTATTTTGATCCACAGAAACTCTAATATTGCTATCACCGTAAATGAAGTCTTGACTATTATTACGACAGAGTCTACTTGACACTTCTTCTATATAATGACTTAGTTCCTTGTACGAGCCCTCGACTTTTAGTAGATTAATATGTTGTTTAATCTTACATTTTGATACTGCCTTATATACGCTATTAATGAAACAGTTCAAGACAAGAAAATGTGGAGCTAGTGCCCTTAGAGAACGCAAATAGCTCTGACATCCCTCATTTGGGCTACAGTATAATGAATGCCCATGCTTTCTTGTGTCCCTGTAATTGATTTCGCAATAATCCAAGCCGCCAAGGTAGAAATTAACCACTTTGTCAGTTGATAATTTTAATGCTATATTATTTTCAAGGATATCAAAAAGAATTTGACATAATTCAATATCCGTCGGATAGAGCTTGCAGATATCAGGGTGATATTGCCAAGTAACCTGCTGCCCAATTTTTGATTTTGAATGTTTACTCAGATTGTTATAGGTGACTTCAGCCATCATAATTTCCTTGTCAGATCTAGTTTTAGAGCATTTTTCAATAGTTGTCTCGTACTTTTCAGGACAGTTTGTTCTACTACACAGATAATTTTTTGCCAAATATTCAGTAGAACTAAAAGAACTGTTTAAAACACAGTTAGAAATGCTTTTTTCTTGAGTCTGTGATCCAGGAATTTGTTCTAAATCATTAGTCTTACAAACACATTTACTAATAACCCTAACAGGCTCGTTTTCGCCATCATTGAAAAACATTGCTTTTACTTCGCTGTTGATAGGTATGCTTGTATATATATTTTTATTGCTGCTACATAAACTGCAATTGCTCCTTCCAAAATTAATATACGAATTTTCTAAGAAGTACGCCTCCGTATATTCACTGTGTTGTCGAACATTTTCCATTGCATCTATAAACTGTTCCGCAGTTGCCAATCCATACCTTGGAAGCTTTTCGTTAAACTGACAACATTTCTTTTGGATATTGCTATGAAGCTTTGCCAAAGCATTTCTAGCCGACTTTTCAACAGCATCCCCTCTTTCAAAGAGAATTTTAATCTGTAATTTTGAATACTTTTCGTGATCCCGATAAAGCATGTGTAAAATGTTTCTCAATTTACAAAGATCAACCTGCATTTTTGCCATCTTCTTGTATTTCTGAATGTAATTTTTCCCTTTGTCCTTATGCGTTCTTCGGTACAACCTCGCAGAGAATTTAATTTTTTCATTATAGCTTTTTTCACCCCAGTATCTACCCATTATTCTGGTAGCAACTTTTTTCTTACGTTTGTTTCGGTAATCTATATCGTTATCATACCGTTCCTTGCTCTTTTGTTTGGCTGTCTCAATTTTCCCTTCTCGATACCCCTGATCCGTAACATACCTCTGTTTTCCTCTGTCATATTTCATTTTCTTAAATTCTGGATCACAAGACATCTTAGTAGCAATCCTTACGCGTTCTCGAGCTTTATTCCGTTCGGTGGCATTTTTATCTCTTTTAAATAAACTTTTCTGATATTTCATGATGTTAGCTTTATTTTTTGTGTAGTAAAGTTTTTTACCAGTAGAAATTTCGATTGCTCTATTTTGATATTGTTTTTGGTTATTCTTTCTATTTTTCCTTTCAAGCGAGACCATATTTTTTCAAGGTTTAAATTATTAAGTACACAATACCCCGTGTTGAGTATCTAAAACCTAGCATAAAATAAACTAATTTTTAAATTTTCAGGTATTTATCTTGTTTGAATTACAAAATTAATATTATTGGTTAGACAGCATAAATATTTTTGCAGTTTACATAATAAGTTTAGCGATTCTGGACTGAAAACTAAAATAATTGCAATTATAAGAAAATAATATGGAGATACGTACTTTACGGGTTACAAACTAAAAAAATTTTGGTTCCAGGATACAATAATAACTTTGAAATGAGATGAAAAAAATTTTTATTCCAGGAGACAAAAAGTAAAACTAATTATAAAATTTTCATGTATTTTTGTTGTTTAAATTAAGAACGTACTATTACTGATTAGGCATCATAAATATTTTTGCAGTTTACATAATAATTTTAGCGATTAAGCCAAAAAAGAAAATTTTGGTTCCAGGAGTTTCGGTTACTATTGAGACAAGTAGCTATTTTTACTATAGAGTTCATTACCATGAACTGTTTGATTGCTTCAAAATTCAAATATCTTTGAAAAGACTGCAGTATGAAAATACATCAAAAATGCAATTTTTTTGAAAAAATTGATTCTACTTTAAAAAGTATTTTATTTTTAATTAAAAAAGGTACTAGATGTAGCAATTTCCTTTAAAATGAGCTATTATACAGCTCTCTATGATTTTCCAGTGCCCAGCTAGCTGAGGAGGAAAATCAAGCGGAAAGAAAAAAATATCCCGTTTGTGGAGAATAACGTGGTAAAAGTCAATTTTCTTGATTTTCAAGCCAATATATTTTCTTTGTTATTCATGCCAAAGGGCGGTAAGTTTCCTTTATAGAGGATTTGGACAAGGCGGTTCTAATTATGTACTTTTTATTTTGATGTGACTCTTTTTTTAGGAGTCGGGGGGTTTTATATTTCTTAACATTGGAGGTGATCGTCTCTTACTAGGTTGCTAGCTACCGCTGCAACCCGGATTAATTGACACAATACCACTCTAGATGTAGCAATTTCCTTTCAAATGAGCCATTCTCTATGATTTTCCCGTGTCTAGCTAGCTGAGGAGGAAAAAACGGAAACCAAAAAGATGTTGTTTATTCAGAATATCGTAGTAGCTCCCATTTTTTATTTTCAAGCCAATATATTTTCTTTATTGTTCAAGCCAAGGGATGGTAATTTACTTGTATAGGGGTTTTCGACAATGCGGTTCTAATAGTGTACTTCGTTTTTTTATTTGATTCTAGTTTTAGGAGTTATAGACTATTTTATTTTTTACTGTGGGGTGGGATGGTCTTTTACTAGGTTGCTAGCTACTGCTGCAATCCGGATTACGTCACATATGGTTATCTTTTAATGTAAACATTGAATAACTCGTCGGGTAGTTAGAAACTAACAAAAAATTAAGCTAATTTTAAATTTTCAGGTATATTTCTAGTTTTAATTAAAAATGTTAAATTATCGCTAAGGCACCATAAACATTTTTGCAGTTTACACAATAGCTTTGGCGATCCTGAACTTAGAACTAAAATAAAATGAAATTATCTTGTTGAAAGATGAACGTGTATAACTATTGCATTCACTTATTACGTTATACATGGTTATAACCTATATACGATTATAACGTCATTCATAAAGCTTGTACACGAAAATGCAGGTTTTTTTGTCAAACTTGAATCCATTTTAAAAATATTTTATTTTTAATTACAAAAGGCACTAATTCTAGTAATGGTTACTTTAGTTTTTACTATGGGGCGTGGTCGTCTCTTACTAGGTTGCTAGCGACCGCTGCACTCCGGATAATATGGACTACAGATCCTTCTTTAATGTAATTGCTCAGATACCATAAACAATTTTGTAGTTTATAACATTATCGATTCTGAACTAAAGCTAAAATAAAATAAAAATAGATTTTATCAATTTTAACCTAATCACTCGTTGCGTCATATATGGCTATTACATATTTAAAATCATCATAAAAATGTAAAAACTCCTTTGTTTAGAGTTTCGGTTACTATTCAGACGAGTCGATCTTACTATACAGTTCTTTACCATGAACAGTTTGATAATAACCCTGATTACAAACAGGAAAAATCCTACAGCTTTTTCTTATTAACCTCAAAGAATAAGGCAGCTAACTAAGTCCCATATATGCAATGGTTTGGTATGATCGTCTTTTAATATAATTTTATTTAAGATTTTCAGGAATTATTCTAGTTTCAGTTAACAAGTAATTTTTTTTGTTAAAACCCCCCAAACATTACTGTATTTTACATAATATTGGACAATTATATAAAATGAAACCGTATTCACAAACACCTTTTATGACTAACTATATTGTTTTTTATGTAAACTTTACAAACCTATAGTATAGTTAAGTGGCCTATAAAATTTTGTGTAGGCAAGAGTCCGTTCTTTATTATAAACAAACAGGGAAAAGCCTAAGGCTTTTTCTTAATTGGAATAGTAAGAGAAGACCTGGATACAACCTACGATTATGACATCATTGATCAATCTTTAACATGAAATTATAATCTTATTTAGTTACTATGGGCTGTAAGTTTATTCTTTACTGTAATATCTTGGAACATAAATGGTGGTGTTCTGAATAAACTTGCCTTGACTGAAAATATGGTTGAAAAATATGACATAGTGTGCATACAGGAACACTTTTTACTACCGGATCGCAAAAACATACAACAAATATCTCGTGTTAATTCTACTTTGATATACACTGCTTCTCTTCAAAACGAAAGGGCCTAGCGGAGAGGTGGCTGCCTTGAGCAAGAAATATGAATGTTTACATTCAGATGATCACTTTCTTGTCATTAGTCGTAGTGGTTTCGCAATTGTGAATGTTTATTTACCCACTAATTAAAGCGATCAGGCCTCAGAAATGAGGTTTAATAACGTATGTCGGAAGTTGGCTAAATAAGTAAAACAACTGCTCTATTCATTCCCACGTTGGCTCATTATTGGCGATTTCAACTTTGATTTATCAAATGATCGTTGCCCTCAGGCTCAAATTTTAAAGAAGATGTTGCCTACCTTCATATCCTTAGCTAACGCTACTTCAAACATCGATCATGCTCTGTTCTCCGGCGAGCCTCTGCACGCAGTTTCAGTTTCGAATGATTTTTTGTGTAGTGATCACATTCCTACTAACATCAGTATTCCGGTATCTAGTTCTCCAAGGACCTCCCTACGTTCTAAATGGTCTGTCAGGAATTCTTGGAATCTTACCGGCACAGGACTTTTCCAAAAAGTCTGTGATGATATTTTGACTAAAATAAAAGCTCCATACCACCTCCTTCAATGTTCTTCTGCAGTTATGGACGATCCTGAGCTTCGCTTACAGCTTAATCTATACTGTGAACAAATTATTCATACTATTAGATGTGCTGATCATGCAGCTGTACCTGTTCGCAAGTCTCGAGAGAAAACGGAAAAATATGGTTGGTCTCGAAATCCAATTTTAGTTAGTGCTTGTTCCCAGGCTAAAGTATGGTTGCGTATATGGTAAGAATGTGATAGGCCTAGAGTTGGTGTCGTAAATGCTGTCCGTATTCAAAACAAAAAGAATTTCTTCCAAAGCGCGTAGTGAATATGTTGCCAATGCCAATATTGATCACTGCTACGCATTTGACGTAGCATTTGGTGAATGTGAATTTTCTCTGACTCGTAGAATTTCTTCCAATTCAATGGTCTCGGATCCACGAGTTTATTGAGTCTGAGTCTGAAAATGATCCAATTTTTCTTAAAAATCAAATTGAGGTAAAATTCACCTGATTTGGAGAAAACTGATAACTTATCATATTTGATTTCTTGCAGCTCCCCTTCACATTGTTTTAATATTCTTGCCTCTCTATCTCTGAAATAAATATACTTCCATAAGAGGTTGTCATTCAATATGTTATTCATATATTTTGAGGTACGACCCAAAATGTTAATAGACTTGACATCCAAAAATTTTGCAATATGTTGAATCACCTCTGGAGGAAGATTTTTTGTCAAGTCACAAGTTATTCTTCGTTTTGGATTCACAACATTGTTATCTGGGTCATTTATTTCTTCAAAAGGCTTTTTTCTTGACGGTTCAAGTTTAGAAATCTTTGCACCTGGTTCATGACGTAATCGGGTGGACGTGCACTTAGCCTTGTCTATTACATTCAAGAATGAAAATAATTCATCCAGCTTGGTCTTAACATCATTATCCCGCATATTTGCTTTAACGCTGTTTATAAAAATTCTGCTATCGTATTAAGTTGTAATTTGGACGGTTGATTTTACTAATCTGCAAAGTTTGATTTTTCATTTTATTTTCTTTGAATTGTCTTAATTCCATATCAAAACATTTAAAAATATTTTTGCAATTACTAGTTTTTTGGTCAATAAGCCTTTGAAGTTAAATTCCCTATTCCACTTTTTCAAATAATTGTGAAACCCAATTTAACATATAAGACCTTGCTACTAAGTTCAATTCAAAAAGTAGAATTATTGTTTTGCAAGATATTTATATAGTAACTTTAGATAATAAGTCAAATATGGCATAATACCCTAGAAAAGTTAACCCATGATAATACTACCAGTAAAGCTAATGCTACTACTATTATTTAATATTTCAGTTACTATCAGCTAGGGTTTGGTCTATTTTATATCAAGTAACAAAAACTTAACAAAAAAATAAACTAGTTTTAAGATTTTCAGGTATTTTTCTAGTTTAAACTAAAAGCTTAAAACTATGGCTCAGATACCATATATATTTTTGCAGTTTATAGCTTTAGCGATTCTGAACTAAAACTAAAATAAAATAAGAATTGATTCTTTCAATTTTTACGTCACGTCTTTCATTACGTCATATATGGTTATTAGTACACAATCGGTGTTAGATATTACGTGACGTCACTTGTTACGTCATATATGGTTATTGGTAGACAATTGGTAAAATATTCGTTCTTTATTATAAAAAACATTGGACATGATCGTCTCTTACTAGGTTGCTAGCTACCGCTGCAACCCGGACTACATCCAACGACTATGACGTCATTGATCAATATTGTACATAAAAAATTAAGTTTTTCGTAAAAAATAATTAATTTAAAAAAAAATTAAGTACAAATAGCACTAGATCTGGAGATTTCCTTTAAAATGAGCCATTGAACAACTCTCTACGATGTTCCAGTGCCAAGCTATCTGTGGAAAAAGAAGAAGAAGAAGAAGAAAAAAGAAAAAATATCCCGTTTGTGGAGAATAACGTGGTTAAAGTAAATTTTCCTTATTTTCAAGCCCATATATTTTCTTTGTTATTCAAGCCAAAGGGCGGTAAGTTTCCCTTATAGGGGTTTCGGACAAGGCGGTTCTAATGGTGTACTTTTTGTTTGATCTGACTCTTTTTTTAGGAGTTAGGGGTTTTTATATTTCTTAACATTGGACGTGATCGTCTCTTACTAGGTCGCTAGCTACCGCTGCAACCCGCATTATATAGTAATCATGACGTCATGATGTGATGATTTTATTTAATGACGTCATATCGTAATGATATCATTTCATGACGTCTTCAGAAATAACAGCATAATGTCGTGTTTTTCTATTCATGTCATACCTCTAATAAAACTATGACGACAATAATTATTTATCTAGTAGGGTTTCAGACAAGGTGGTTCTAATGATGTACTTTTGTTTTGATATGACTATTTTTTTTTATTTCTTAGCACTGGACTGATCGTCTCTTCCTAGGTTGCTAGATACTGCTGCAACCCAGATTCACATATATAGTTATGAGAGGCAACGTGGCCGAGTGGTCCAAGGTGCTGGTGTTAGCCACCAGTCTCTTCGGAGGCGTGGGTTCAAATATTACCGCTGGTATGTACAAAAATCAAATATCTTTGAAAAGACTGTAGTATGAAAAGACATAAAAAATGTAGTTTTTAGTGGAAAAATTTATTCTCTTTTAGAAATAATTTATTTTAGTTACAAAAATTTTTAACCCAATTAATTTCCTTTAAAATGAGCCATTGAACAACTCTCTACGATGTTCCAGTGCCAAGCTATCTGTGGAAAAAAAATATACACCGTTTAGGCAGAATGTCGTAGTAGCCACCACTTTTCTTGATTTTCAAGCCAATATATTTCCCTTGCTCTTCAAGCCAAGGGACAGAAAGTTTCCTATACAGGGGTATCGGACAAAGCGGTTCTAGTGTTGTACTTTTTGTTTTGATCTGACTCTTTTTTTTAGGAGTTATGGGTTTTTATATTTCTTAACATTGGACGTGATCGTCTCTTACTAGGTTGCTAGCTACCGCTGCAACCCGGATGCTAGCTACCGCTGCAACCCGGATTGCTATCTACCGCTACAACCCAGATTATCTTGTCAAAAGATAAGCGTGTATAAATATTGCATTCACTTATTACGGCATATATGGCTACAACCTACGATTATGATGTCATTCATCAAGCTTGTACATGAAAATCCAGTATTTAAAAAAAATTCATTTAATTTTAGAAACCTTTTTTTAATTACAAAAGGCATTAGATAAAGCAATTTCCTTTCAAATGAGCCACTAAACAGCTCTTTATAATGTTTTACTGCCCTGCTAGCTGAGGAGGAAGAACGGGAATAAAAGATATCTTTGATGCAGAATACTGTAATCTAAGCAACTTCTCATGTTTTTCAAGCCAGTAGATTTCCCTTGTTATTCCAGCCAATGGACGGAAAGTTTCCTATGTATGGGTTTCAGACAAGGTGGTTCTAATAGTGTGCTTCTGGTTTTGATCTGACTCTATTTTAGGAGTTATGGACTATTATATTTCTTTGTATTGGATGTGATAGTCCCTCACCAGATTGCTAGCTACCGCTGCAACCTGGAATTTTTATGTAAAATATTTAAGCCACTATGGGCTAGAGTTCTGTCTTTATAGGTATTTTTCTAGTTTGGATTAAAAAAGTTAAATTATTGCTCAGACATCATAAATATTTTTGCAATTTACATAATAACGTTAGCGATTCTGAACTGAAAACTAATATTAAATGTATTTTAAAATTTCAGTTTCTACGGGCTATAGTATAATACAAATGGTACTCGTTTAAACTAATATAAAATGTATGTAAAAATTTCAGTTTCTACGGGCTATAGTATAATATAAATGGTACTCGTTTAAAGGAGCATATAATTGATGAATTGTGTGACCAGTTTGACATAGTATGCCTTCAAAAACACCTCCTGACTTCTACTAGTATTAACGTGTTAAAAAGAAGTCGTAATCATTCCGTTTTTACAACTAATGCTGAGGTCACTTTTGGTAGACCTTCTGGGGGTCTCGAGTGCATTGCTAAAAATAACCCGAGTTTGCCCTCTCCAGTGTGTTTTCAGTGACAAATTCATCCTTGCGGTTCGGTTTGGTAATACTGTGCTGATAAATGTGTATCTCCCATGTAACAAAAAAACTATTTCCGCTTTAAACGCATATATGAAAGCCTTGGCAAATCTTAAGGTTATTCTTGCGTCTGTTGTATCGACTGGTTATGATTTCATAGTGCTTTGTGACTTCAACACAGATATTACATGTCAGTCAGTTCGATCCATTATAGTCCTTGATACTTTTTCTGCCTATAAAATAGTTAAGAAAAGTGTTGATTATTCAAATATTCACCAATCTGGAAGTTTGTCTAATATTGACCATGTAGTTTCCTCGCCAAATATTAAAGTATTAACTGCTCTTGTTCATGAACACGATTTTGATATTGACCACCTCCTAATTTTGTTTATAGCTTCACTAGTTGCTACCTGTTCTGCTAGACCATTTACACTAAGCTCTAAGTTGTATTAAAGGAATAACTGGAGTACAGCTAATTTTGCACTTTATATTACTACGTTGTCCGCATTATTGGGTTCTATAAAAGTTCCTTACCATTTGCTTCAAGTTACTGACTGTTTCTCAAATGATAAGCAGTCTCTAAATGAATATTATGATAAAATAATTTGGTGCTTAAAACAAGCAGACGTGCCTACTGTTTCTCTAGAAAAGATTAAAGTTAAAACTAGAAAACCAGAAGGGGTTTTGGGTCCAGAATTAAAAGTTACCAAGAATAAAACTAGGTTTTGGCTACATATATGGGTGTCTTGCGGTCGGCCAAATCGAGGAGTTGTCTTTGATCTGAAGCAAAGTACCAAGCGTGCTTATAAAAAACGTTTACGGCAGTCTAGGGTATCTGGTTTTGATTTTCCTGCGTCGAGAAAGGAGTGGTCTCATGTTATGAATTCGGATAAGCTTAGTAGTGATTTTTCTGAAAGTCCTATAGCAGTTCATACTTGGGTGTCGTATTATAATATTTTCGGCAAGGTGAACCGGGAAGTTGAAAAGCTTTTTAGTAACCTTCTTGAGTCGTGTTTGCCTAATCATATTTCTCAGAGCAATGTATTACCAGTTTCTACTGTTGATATTGGTCAAGCTATTAAGAACATGGAATCTAGCTCTGTTGATCAAGACGGAATTTCGTCTTATCATCTAAAAGTAGTTTGCCCAACTTTAATAGATCACCTTCAGCTACTGTTTCAGATGTGTTTATCTACTTCTATGGTTCCCAATCGCCTTCTCAGTGGTACAGTCACCTCGGTTTTGAAGGGTGGAAAAATTTCGTCAGGGCGTAGTTCTTACCGACCTATTACTGTTTTATGTAATCTTAGCAAAATTTTTTAATATATTCTTCTCCTTTTCATTTCAGAAAATATTGATTTTGGTGAAAAGCCAATTCGGCTTTCAAAAAAGGCTGGGATGTCAGCACGCCCATCGTGTTCTAGCTTCCCTCGTGTTGCAATCTTTTAATGATAAATCTCCTCTTCATATCTGTGCTTTTGATCTTTCAAAAACTTTCGATAGTATAATCCACTCACATGCACTATTCCCTTTTTTCCAACAATATTAACCTTTCTATTGTTGTTTTGTTACAGTACTGGTATTCGAACTCTTTTATTCGGGTAAAATGTAATGGAGTAGTTTCTGATTCAAAGGTGTTTCTTCGGCGTGGGGTCCGTCAGGGTGGTGTGCTTTCTCCAACTATTTTTTAAGTTATGTATTGCTTCTATTCTTTCATTCTTGCCTTCGACTTTCATTTCTGATGGAATAGATGTCTCGTATCTTGCTTATGCGGACGATGTTCTCCTTGTCAGTCGTTCTAGGGCTGCACTCTCACATTCTGTCAGCTGGATCTCAGACCAGTTCAGAAGGATTGGGCTTATTTTGAACGTTGATAACTGCGAACCTACTTCTTTTAATTCGAATGCGAGTCTCCCTGTTAACTCTGGTTTTTTTCTGTTCCCAGTGTTTCTTTCGGTGGATTGGTCTTCACATTACTGATAATCTTAACACACTTCGGGCTCTAACAGTTTCTAAAGTAAAAAAAAAAAAAATCAGATAGAATATTCAAACATCGTTGCAAATAGAGTACAATAGAAAACCGCTTGGAAAATTGTATTCTACATTTTGTGATCCTTCTATTATTTTTTTATCTGGTTTTCTTCCAATTCTGAAGCCTAAATATCTGAAATCTATCCAGACTTATTATTTTAAATTTTCTTGGTACCTTTTGGGCCTCCCTCCGTGGTTCAAGAACCGGCATCTAATATCGCGATTCGGCCTCCCTGATTTACGGGAAAAAGTGACTGTGCTTGCGGGAAAACTGTCGTTGTCTGCAAGTCTTAATGCGCACCATAATTTACGTTGTTTTATGTAAATAATTGTTAAGTGTGCGAGTTTGCTTTGTTTTTGTTTTTTTTTTTTGTTTTTTTTTTTTTGTTATTGATGTACTCCGCTTCTTTTTTATAGTGGGTAATAAATAAATTATTATTA